>NC_089583.1:9512162-9689837 GCF_019320115.1 Miscanthus floridulus | reverse complement strand
TGCGGCGGCGGCCGAGACAGTCCGGCCGCGCCGCTGCGGCGTGGTGGTGGTCGCAGTCGTCGTAGACGTGCGGATTCCAGCTGGCGGCGCGCTCTTTCTTGTGCGCGTTCTGGTGGCCGCCGAGCGCCTGCGACTTGAGGAACTTCTTGTTGCAGAAGAGGCACGGGAACAGGCGCACCTGCTTCCCGCCGACGGACCTCGTCGGCGCCGCCACTTCGTCCGTCTCCTCGCCGCGTGCCGCCGGCGCCAGGTCCAGCGAGATGCTCACCGCTGGTGCTTGCGATGGCGGTGACGAGCGCTCCTGCTCCATGTGCAAACTGCAAATGCAAACAGCGCGCTGCTGACTCCCGTGCTAGCGTTCCAAGAAGTACTTGGCGAGAAAATATATAAATTGTCAGTTTCAGACAAATAATGCCATGTTTCGCTAAAATTAGAGACGGCGAAGACGATTCTATGTCCAGAAATGGGAGGAGCTAGCAGGACGAATGCGAGAGAAGCACGGAGGATCTAGGACGATGAATTGGAGAGAAGCATTTTTGTTGACGCTGTGGGTCGTAGTAGTACTTGACGAGGTGGGGTGATAAGCATCGAGTCCTTTCAACAGCGAAGGAACATAATAATTGGAAATTTGGAATAGCAAGCTCCCCTAAGGCAAAAAAAACTGAGCACCTACATATATATATAGGGCGAAGAGCAATACTGTAGTATTATCTCCGTTAACTGTTAGTATATTATTTCATTAGCGCATGCATGTATATATCACTATCGGAGACGGCTTCTTTGTCGAGTGTCCCAGACTTTACCGAGTGTTTTTTATCGGGCACTCGATATAGAGGCTGTTTGCCGAGTGCCATACAGAAAGCACTCGGCAAACAAATGGCACTCGGCAAAAAGGTGGTTTGCCGAGTGCCGAACACTCGGCAAAGAATAACACTCGGCAAAGACTAGTTTTGCCGAGTGTCAAACAATAACACTCGGCAAAGGACCGCCGCCGTTAATGGCCGGCAGCCGCCATTAATCCTTTGCCGAGTGTCTTCTCCTGACACTCGGCAAAGAGGCTCCTTTGCCGAGTGTCATTTTTTGACACTCGGCAAACCATATTTTTTTTTTCACTTTTGACCTCCAAACTTTTTCTGCAGTCCTCAAACAATACCTGGTACTCCATATTCCAATGTGGCACATTTCTCGGACTTTTTCTATATTTCTTTAATTTATTTCATTTAATTGAATTTTCTTGTATAATTCAAATTATAACTGCTAGTCATTCGAATAGTGAAAAAAATTGAATGGAAAAATGATATTCATGTTATTTAGTATAATGTGAGGCCGTATCTAGGAACAGATCACCAATTTCGAACATCTTGTTCACGAAACATGACCACGAACTTGCGGTCGAGTTGTTTTTAAATTTTATAAAAAGCAAACGAAGTCCAAAAATCATGAAACTTGTCAAGATGTCAAGATATCATATGTGGAGACTGTGATAAAAAATTGAGGAGGTTTCGTGCAAGTTGTCACGTATTCTTGTCGTTGATAATTCCTGGACACCCGGGGAATAATATGGGTGTGTTCATGGAGCCTGTGATTGATGAATTGGTCCGTGCTTGGGAGGAAGGGGTATGGACATACGACTGAGCTACAAAGAAAAACTTTAAAATGCATGTTTGGTACCACTACTCCCTGCATGACTTCCTGGCGTATGGGATATTCTGCGCCTGGTGTGTTCACGGGAAGTTTCCATGTCCAATATGCAAGGAAGGTCTAAGGTTCATTTGGTTGCAGAAGGGTGGTAAGTATTCATCGTTCGACAAACATCGACAATTTCTCCCTCTTGACCATGCATTCAGACGAGACATCAAGAACTTTATGAAAGGTGCCGTAGTTACAGACCCTGCACCACCGATAATAACTGGTGCCGTGGTTCGTGAACAGATAGATGGTCTCGTGGTCAATCCAGAAGGTGATTTTGTGGGATATGGAGAGCAACATATGTGGACTCATAAGTCGGGCTTGACTCGGCTCCCCTATTTTGATGACCTTCTCCTTCCACACAATATTGATGTAATGCACACTGAAAAGAATGTCGTCGAGGCACTTTGGGCAACAATCATGGACATTCCTGACAAGTCAAAGGACAACGTTAAGGCTAGAGTGGATCTAGCAACGTTATACGATAGACCAAACCAATATATGAAGCCTCCTAGTCACGGCAAGACATGGAGAAGGCCTAAGGCCGATTTTGTCTTGAGCAAGCCCCAAAGGAGGGAAGTACTAGAATGGATGCAGACGTTAATGTTCCCTGATGGGTACGTAGCTAATCTGAGGAGGGGAGTGAACTTATCTACTATGCGAGTCTTAGGGATGAAGAGTCATGACTACCACATATGGATTGAGCGGCTTCTTCCGGCGATGGTTCGAGGCTATGTCCCTGAGCATGTCTGGCTAGTGCTAGCAGAGTTGAGCTATTTCTTTCGCCAGCTTTGTGCCAAGGAGTTATCTCGGACCGTGATTGCTGACTTGGAAAGAATGGCACCCGTGTTGCTCTGTAAGTTGGAGAAGATCTTTTCACCCGGCTTCTTCAATCCGATGCAGTATTTGATTTTGCACCTCCCGTATGAGGCACGAATAGGGGGGCCCGTGCAGGGCCGTTGGTGCTATCTAATCGAGAGATGTCTAAAGGTTCTTTGAAAGAAATGTAGAAATAAATGTAAAATCGAGGCTTCCATTGCAGAGGCATACATTCTAGAGGAGGTGGCGAACTTCACAACAACATACTATGGTGACAACCTCCCTAGCGTGCATAATCCACCCCCTCGTTATAATGCTGACGAAAATGAATCGAACCTCAGCCTTTTCCGAGGGCAACTCGGAAGCGCAAGTGCATCGACCCCCAAGACCTTGAACCATTAAGAGTGGCACCATATCATGCTATACGTGTTGACCAACCTTGATGAAGTGGCGCCGTACATGCAGTAAGTTCTCAACGAACTTGTTAAATATGCCGTCACTATTTTGCATCCAACCCCCTTGTTTCTCGTTGGTACAGGGAATTTCTTCATGAATTCTGGCGTCAATCAAGGGATCCTACCCCATAGCAGGTAGATACCCTTCTTAGATAGGGTGCGGGAAATGGAATGCCCGATTTCATTTCTTGGTTCAAACGGAAGGTACCGTCCAATTTAGCTCGTACTTAGTTTGACATTCCAAGTTAATCGTACGTGTGAATAATATAACGATGTATCCTGCTTGAGCTTGCAGGGCCAGAGGGATGCGTCTATGCGTGCCAAGTTGAGACAGGTTGCCGATGGCTTTGCCTATAGGGTCAGGTCATTTTCTGGTTATGACATGAATAGATATCACTTTCGCACAACAAGCTACGAGCAGAGTCGACCCAATCAAAGAACCACAAGTTCCAGAGTTTTTACGCCCGGCGTTGATGAGGTCGAGTATTATGGAAGAATTGAAGAAATATATGAACTCAAGTTTCATGGTTCCAAACCTTTTAATCCCGTCATATTCAAATGCCATTGGTTTGATCCTGAAGTAACAAGACGGACATATTCTAATCTTGGGCTAGTCGAAATTCAACATGATTTCGTCTTACCAGGAGACGATGTCTATATTGTGGCCCAACAGGCCATGCAAGTTTATTATCTCCCATATGCGTGTCAAACCATAAGGCATCTTAAGGGTTGGGATATTGTGCACAGGGTATCGCCACACGGTAAAGTGCCTATCTCAAATGATGAAGATTACAACTTAGACCCAAACACATATGACGGAGAGTTCTTTCAAGAAGAGGGACTAGAAGGGAGGTTTGAGATAGACTTAACCGAAATGATCGGAATGGAAGTAGGCAATGAAACAGTTATTGAAGACGACGCTGGAGATGAGGTGCAAAATGTGAAGGACTTACAAATGCTTGAGCAATTACATTTAGACAATGACAATGACAACATTGCTCATTCGGATAGTGTAGATTATTTCGATATGATTGATAGTGATGATGAGACTTATGATCCAGCTAATCCCGATCATGAAGATTATTTCTAATACATGTAATACTATGTTATTTGGTAATTACATTTTGTTTATTTTGCATCTATTTCTAAGTACTTCTTGTTTATCTATGCTTATTGGTTTACTCTTTTTAATTGTAGGTGATTGAACAAAGATGGTGGGCGGTGGGATGAGGAAGCTAACGTCCTTGTATCAAAGGACAAGGACCGCTGCACCGAGGGAGAGGAGGAGGAGGAGCAGCCGTAGGAGGGAGTCGTCGCCTACCACCCCATCGCGTGAGGAGGAGGAGGAGGAGCAGGTGCCCTAGGAGGACGCTGAGGAGGCACAGGAGGACTCGTAGGAGGATGACAAGGAGGTGCAGGAGGACGCGCAGGAGGACGATGAGGATGAGGCGACAGTGGGAGGTTCCGCTTCCTCTAGTTCGTCGAGCGTCTACTTGCAAGGTCCCACGAGCCTCCCTCAGCGACCAATACCTCGTGAGAGACGCCCGCTGATTCAACCGGAGGGGGAAAAGTAAGTAACTTTAGATGTTATCACTACTTTATATGATATGTTGAAAATCAAAATAGAAATTAATAATTTTTCTTAATCACTTGGGCAGGAACTGGACGATTGTGGCGAGTGGAGGTGGTTACACACGCCAAGTCAATGGCGTCCTCGGTCTTCTGTGCAAGGAGCACTTCCCTAGCCTGGTTGAGTACGCCGGAGTGACGGGGCCGGCCTACTCGTTTGACCATTACGCCGCCGCCCCCAATGCTACAGATCAGGCCCGCAGGGTATTCAACAACAAGGTAGAGCGGGTGAAGCAAGAACTATGGGTAAGTCTTCCTCGCACTACATTGCTCAATACATTCTTGAAATAATGAATGGATACATCATGTTTGTATGCAGGATTTCTTTAGATGCCAAGATGGACATGAGGCCAGGGTGGATGCGGTGGCTACCAAATGCTGCAAAAAAACTCGTCATGGACATGCATTACGAGGTGCGTATCTAGGCCGTCGTAACTTACCATGGGACCGTCCTTGGAACGAAGGTAACCAAAAGGGATGCAAGATCCATGACGCTGACCCGAGACCAGTACCTGCAGGTAAATACAGAACATTTACATTGATTCCTTTTGAGATTAAGTAGGCTTAATTTCATCTTCTGATATGTCATGTACTTGATGGCCTGTAGATGATTCCTTATTGGTGCGCTGCGCATCCCTAGGCTGGGAACAGATGGTGGACAGGTGGTGCTCACGCAAGTGGGAGGAGACGCACAACTTGTGCTGGGAGCGGCGTTTGATGATGCCAGGTGTAGCACACCATCAAGGCAGCCATAGCCTTAGTGGATACGCAGAAACATGGGTACGCAAATTTATTTATTTATTCTAATGCTAAATTCTACATGATTTCTAATCATCTTGCATTTTTCTTGTAGTTGGCGTCACATGGTGGCCAGCCTTGCTCCATCTTCAAGGCATTTGCTATGGCCCACAAGGGCAAGGCGACGTTCGACGTCAACTACAACCTGGAGGATGGGCCCGAGGCGTATAACAATGCGACCATCCACAACCGCCTCAGCGAGTAAACATTGATGGCAAGGGAGGTCCATGGGTCAGAGTACGATCTGAGCACCGAGGACCTTGATGGAGAAGTCATCATGAGGGTAGGCGGAGGCAAGAAGGATGGGCGGTACTGGATTAGCGACGGTGCAATCGACTCGGCTGCTACTCCTAGTCTCTCCCAGATTCGAGCAAGCAGCACGAGGAAGAGCCCAGCCATACGACCTCGGTAGGACACTTCACACCATCGGGTGGAGACACTCGAGGTTATTCCTGGTTTATTCATCGTTCATTGGTTTTTTCATACCTTTCCTTTGCATTATTGTAACATTAGGGTGAGTATATTGTAGGCCCAGCTGGAATAAGAGAGGAGGATACGGGAGCAGATACAGACAAAGATGGAGAGGGTGGAGGCCGAGCGGGAGGCCGAGCAGCGGAGGATGGTGGAGATTCTTCAGTACATGCAAAGTCTTGGCGCCACTACGGGTGTAGCTCTGCCACCTTCGCTATTCACTCCACCTCCACCTCTACCTCCTCACTATTCTACTCCTGTGAGTATAAATGTTTTAGTTTGTATGTTCATGCTTACGGTCAAACCTAGTGGAGTATGAAAGTTTTATTCATGTATGGTATATATTTATCTTGTCTCACACATGCAATCTCTTCTCCTTTGTGCAGAATCAATCGGCGGCATCGAACGATCCTCATGCTTCAGCAAATCCTTCACCAAATCAGTGATGATACTTGTGGTTGTTAATGATACTTCTATTTACAATTGTGGTTGACGATGATGGAGCACTTGGATTGCTTCTGAACTTATTTGTGATATATTGTGAGACATGTGATGTTTGTGATATATATGTGGTGTTGGTGATATATATGTGATGTTGATGATATATATGTGATGTTGTTGATGTTTGTTATATATATCTTCTATTTGTTTGGATGGGATGTAAAAAAATAAAAAAGGCTGTTTTCAGTCACTTTGCCGAGTGCAATGGCCATGACACTCGGCAAAGTGACCATCTGGGAACTACCTGGGAACATGCTTTGCCAAGTGCAATGGCCATTGCACTCGGCAAACATCATAGGTTTGCCGAGTGCCACGGGCCAGGCACTTGGCAAAGGTCGCCACTTTGCCGAGTGTCTTCTCGGTGACACTCGACAAAGTGACCACCTTTGCCGAGTGTCCAAGTCAACGGCGCTCGGCAAATCGGGTACCTTTGCTGAGTGCTTGCCCTTGACACTCGGCAAAGCCGCCATCACGGTGGCGCTCGCCATCACGGCTACTTTTCTTTGCCGAGTGTCGGATTGGCACTCGGCAAAGCCTTTGCCGAGTGCCCGATAAAGTGCACTCAGCAAAGAGGTCTTTGTCGATAAACTGTTTACCGAGCGCCCTTTGCCGAGTGTAACACTCGGCAAAGGTTTTGCCGAGTGTATATCGGCCTTTGCCGAGTGCCTAAGGCACTTGGCAAAGTAGCTGAATCCGGTAGTGTATACATATATGGGTGATATTGATAATCAAGTACCAGTATTGGGAGGATAATTGGATGGGAGACAAGCCTTTTAGTGAGGTTTATCCTAATCTCTATAGAATATCAAGAATAAAAGGTGATACAGTGGCAAATGTCCTATGGACTGCACCACTTAATGTGTCTTTCAGACGAGATTTAGTAAGGGACAATGTTTCTTCTTGGTATGAGCTAGTGTCTAAAATTGTCTTGGTCAACCTCACAAATGGTAATGACGTGTTTCGATGGAACCTTAATAAGAATGACAAGTTCACAGTCCGGTCTATGTATAGGTTCATGATTTGGCAAGGACTTCTCCCAGAAAAAACCCCTCTCTTAAGGGTACCATTGAAAAATTATGGTTGCCACACCCTTTCTTTTGAAGAAAAAGAAGAATGCCAAAGTGGTGGCCATCAAGGTTGACAAGAACGCCAATAGGAAGTGGAGCAAACCAATTTGGGTGCCTTGGGACATCATCTCAACCTTGAAGATCACCAAAAATGTTTGGGTCCCGAAGAGGGAGTGAGAATTCTGGTAGACTTCCAGGAATTTGGAGACTTAGCAAAACTTTGGATGCATATTGTGGAGTGCATCAAATTAGCTGATGCCATTGCCAAGTAGGTTATTGAAGACATTAGATCTAACTTCCCCTTCCCATGTTGGGTAACTAGATTTAAATTCTTGCAATTTCAGTTAGCATCTAGTTCGTTTTATGCCTAGGTTTGCATATGCAAGTTTAAATTCTTGTTTTCATATATATACTAGGTAAATCATTTGGTAGGATTGCTCGTGCTTCACTCATACACATGAGCAAACCTACATGGTTTAAATTTTTTAATTTGGAGCACTGATACATAACTCTTACTTATAGTTGGTTTTATCTTATATGTGCCAAAATCCAATCTATATATAACTTTCCCAAATATCAGCCATAAAAAGTACTCAGCTTCACATAATATCATCTTACAAGTGATATTTTTACCTTAAAAGTCTAGTGCATGTCTCCTACAAGTATTCAACACTTGTATGCAAACTTTTAGGGGGAGGTTAGTCTGCAAGTTGGTATCTTTGAGACTAACACCACTTCAAGCTTATCATGTGTGTTGTAGTCGCATTGTAAGGAAAATGGAGTTCCCGGAGTTAAGGATGGATATTAATATTACAAGTGGTATTTCATATCCTTCAAGTGGTATGACATATCCTACAAATCAGTATCAAACTTTTCTATTCAATTGGAATCTTTTATATGCTTTCTCCATGCATTATATGTAGATTAAACTCCTTTGTACTTTAAATAGTTGGTTATGCATATGTTTCGCCTTCCACCATATATATGCATACACTTAGGGCAGTTTAGTATATGTAAGTGAGAGTCATGTTTTGTGATCAATTTCATTCCATATATCAAGGATCACATAAAATTGACCCTCCCTTGTGCTAATAATGTCTTCCTTTTTGGTGTTTGATTCCATAGGGGGACAATCGGTGGGACTAACAGCAAGCCCAACTCCATAATAAATAACAAAATCAATTTAAAAAAATTTCAAGTGGTAATGAATGGGGGATAATAGATTAAGGGGAGTTGGTTCTAGAAAGGGAGGACGTGGATCATGGATTTAGGGAGACGCTTTAGTCCATAATGCCACATAATGGAACATATTACATATGGTAAGAGAAAGGTAAGTAATATACGCACGGTACATTGCATATTTCAATTAGCATCATATATGATCTTGCTCTTGCAATGCATCCAAGCAAGTAGAATGAATTTAGATTGCATTTTACGTTTGGTATCTATTATCTGCTTGCTTTGGTCGTATTATCATCAATCACAAAAATGGGAAGATTGTAAGGAAAATGGTACCAGACATGGACCATTAGATGATTTTGGTGTTTGATGAACATGACCATTTGACTAATATCGTTTGCTAGTATACAAGGTATAGTTCAATTGGATGCTAGGTTGGCTTGGACTTAGTCAACATGAAGATCGGAGTGATCAACGCCTCAACATGGACGCAAAGATGCAAAGAAATAGAGCAAAGTGAAGCATGCACTAGATAAGTCCGGTGTTGCCTCTATAAGGGTACCAGAGAAAAGGGTCAAGCAAACCCTAGGACCTGGCGTACATACAACATTAAAAATTTCTTGTGGCTGCGATTATAGGAGCACTGGATAAAGCATTAACACAGTGGAAACATCATCATCGGAGTGACGCACTAGAGAAGTTGTAACCACTCACCAGAGAGGTTCCAAAGAAGAAAAAGGAGCACCGGAATTGTCCTGTGAGGAGCACCGGATATAGGATCTTTTTCGGTGAAGTTCTAGAGAAGAACATAGAAGATCAGACCGCATTGGAATTATCCGATGAAGGGCACTGAAGAAAGCACCAGACAGGAACAATGTCCAAAAGTAGGCTGATCCAACGGTAAAAATCAAGCAGCTAACTGACATGGCGCCATTGGAATTCTCTGGTGGTGGCACCGAAATATCCAATGCTCTGTAGAAAGCTGTAGTTTGCCTTCAACGAAGTGTTGGGGCTATAAATACCTGACCCAATCAGCCATTTAAGGTGTGTAGGAGCTGAGGATCATATGAAGGGAGTTATTGCTCCCCTCTAGTGATCTTGAAACAAATAGTGCTTAAGGAAATACTCCGTGATTAGCATAATGCTTTGTGGGAGGTGCTTAGGTTCGCTAGACCACCACTTGTGCCCTCATTCTAGGTTTAGGCATAGTGTTTAGTGAGGTTTGCATCCACTCGGTGCTTGCATGCACCATTGTTGTACTCAGAGCCAGGGGCTTATAGTCTAGTGAAACCACACCAACCGTGCTTGTGGTTTGGCCACCACCGTGTACTGGAGGGAATGATGTCCCCATCGGTTTGTCTAGAAGCTCGATAGTGAAGATGGCGAGGAGGAGCGATTCGGGAGAAGGCCTAACCAAAACCCACTTGCGCATGGGGAAGGCCAAAATTGATGCATAATTTGCCTACTTAATAATTTCTACATTAGAATATGCCATAATTATCTTTGTTAATAATTTCTAGATTAGAATATACCATAATCACTAGTACACAAATTCTTTTGCGCAGCGTTGGAAAAAATGAATTTCCAACCGTAGAAAAATGGATCTCCAGTAGGTGAGACAAGGAATAACTAACGGAGGCCTTCGCCCGGCTGAGTGCCCTGGGCGAAGGTGTGAAAGGTGCAAAGTGAGCCCAAGCCTGATTAGGGTCTCATAAATATATTCAACCACCTCCCTTTGTACAGAGCTTGAGTTCCCTTTTTATAGGGAACTGCTTACACTACCGGAAACGTCAAATTTGCCGACTATTTTTAGGTTTGCCAAGTGTATTCCCTCAGGCACTCGGCGAACAAGTTCTTTGCCGAGTGCTGCGCTAAAAACACTCGGCAAAAAAAACACTCGGCAAAGAGGAGGTTTGCCGAGTGTAAAAAAAAACACTCGACAAAGAGAGGGTTTGCCGAGTGTTTTATTTTTTGCACTCGGCAAAGAAATAAAACCTTTTTTTCTAGGAAAGAAGGAGAAGAAAAAAATGAAAAAAAACTTTGTCGACTGCCCAGATCTAGGACACTCGGCAAAGAAAAAAACCACCTTAATTAATGCCGCGCTCGCGCCCTCTCTCCTCCTCCCTCCCTAGATCCGCCCGCGCCCTCTCTCTCCTCCTCCCGCCCTAGAACCGCCTGCCCCCTCTCACTCCTCCCTCCCGGTGGATCTCCAGCATCGCTGCGCCAACGCCCTCTCTCCTCCTCCCTCCCCAGATTCTCCCATGCCCTCTCTCTCCTCCTCTGTGCCCTCTCTCTCCTCCTCCCTCCCTAGATCCGCCTACCCCCTCTATCTCATCCTCCCTCCCGACGGATCTCCAGCACCGCCACGCCCTCGCCCTCGCCCTCTCTCCTCCTCCCTACTCAGATCTGCCCATGCCCTCCCTCTCCTCCTTCCTCCCTAGATCCGTCCGCTCGCGCCCTCCCCTCCCCCTTCTTCTTCCCCGGCGGGTGCCCCTCCCCTCCCTTCTTCCCTCGCCGACGTGGAGGGCCAAGGCGAGCTCCAGGCCGACTGAATCCACGACGGGTGGTCCTCGCGACAGCAGCATGTGTCGGATCCGGCTGCTGGGGCTCAAATCCGGCGACGATGGGGTTTCGGCGGCCAGCGTCGGTCCGAGGTAGGCCAGCTCTCCCCATCTCCCTCTCTTTTCCTCTCTTCATCTCCCTCACTCTCTCCCTCACCGGTGATCAGATCCACGGCGGCGACGGGCGGATCCGGCAGGGAGCAGCAGCGTGGAGGCGGCGGATCCGGTGGGGAGGTGACCTTCGATGGCGGATCCGGCGGGCGTGGTGGTGGCTGGCGGTTGTGGTGGTGGTGGTGGTGGCCGGCGACTTGTTTTTTTATTTTTTCCCAAAAAATGTTTGCCGAGTGATTTTTGGGGACTCGGCATAGTCTTTGTCTAGTGCCCGACGTTTAACACTCGACAAATAGCTCTTTGCCGATAAAATCTTTGCCGAGTGTCGTTTGCTGAGTGTAACACTCGGCAAACGCTTTGCTGAGTGTTTTTAGGGCTTTACCGAGTGCCCTTGGCACTCGGCAAAGCTCCTATATCCGGTAGTGTTACTAAGGCTACTCTTTACAATTCTACCCATTATTGGTTGATATTTCTATTCTAATACAAACCGCTAGGGATACTTTGGGTGCCTTTTTCTTTGACCACCTTTGCTTGATGGGCCGCTACCATGAGTCCGCTTGCGGCCCACGGCCTGGCACCGCCGCCCTATGGGAACTCCCCCGGCTCCTAGAACCTTCGCTCGGGATGACCTTCGTCCGGACCTTCGTGCTGACTCCTGTAGCCTTCGTAGGTATCACCCGAGCCTGAGCCTTCGCCTTCGCCTGCATCCGGGCGCCTTCACCGTAGTTTTCGTACCTTCACTCAGGGTGTCCGACCAGGCGTAGGTTCCGTCCTTCTTTCCCTGCACAATGCTCACAGAACATGGTTAATAGTTAGTTCTTAGTGCCACTACGATCCTTGGAGCCTCCGCGACTTGTAACCGTGTCCCAACATGCAGCGTTCGGTAAAGTGTCTCGGAGGCGGGCAGGCATTTCAACCACCTCGATTAATGCCTGGATTAACTGAGACGGTCATTTTTTATTAACCGAGGCGGTTAAAAGAGGCCCGCGTGGGAAAACCAGGCTATTTTCCCAGGCGGGCGTCTTATAAGGCCTGCCTCGGTTAATATGGCCAAGCCCAACAGGCCCAGGCGAGGCCCGATAGCTAGAAGCAGTATAAATCAGGGTCTTAGGGTTTCTCATTCACTCCTCCCTCTCCCAACCCGGCAGCCTGGTCTCCGTCTCTCTCGCGCTCACTTCGTCGTGAAGTCGCGAGTCGCCCTCCCGGCGCCCCTCTCCGTCTCTCTCACTCTTTCCCAGGCCGGCGCCGCTCTCTCACTCTCTCCGTCTCCCTCCCAGGCTCCGCACTCCCTCCCTCCACTCTCTCTCCGGCGCAGCGGAGCGGCCTCGTGGCCCTCCGCTCTCTCTCCGGTGCGGCGGAGCGGCCTCGCGGGCGGGGCTCGGCGTGGCAGATTGGGCGCGGCGCGGCGGAGCGGTCTCTCTCCTCGTCGGTGTTCAGATCCACGGCGGCAGCTGGTGGATCCGGTGGCCGTGGTCCTGATCCGGCCCCTTGCTCCCGGATCCGGCCTTCTCCGCACACGGCGGCGGCTTCGCGCAGATCTGGTGCGCCCCCAGCGGCGGATCCGACAACGACGACGACGGCGGCGCCCTGATCCAGCGAGCAACGGTGGTGGCGGCCCGTGGATGGGCTCGCCGGGCTTATCCACGGGTTTTCCTTTTTTGTTTTTTTATTCAATTTACTGAGGCGGGCATCCAACTGTCTCGGAAAAGGCCCCATTTACCGTGACCTTTCCACCGAGGCGGTTTTGCCCACCTCGGTAAAGTTTTCTGTAGTAGTGAATTTGCCTAAAGTTTTAACATAAATAGACCCTTAGTAAAAGGTTGGACAATTAATTAAGATTGTTTGCTGAAAATTTTAACACAAACCGATCCCCTGAGGAACAAACCTCGCTCTACCTGTGCCGGCTTCATTTATTAAAGACCTTTTACCTAACATATTGCAGGGTACTGGTGTCGTCGTCTTCGACCTCTCTTAGCTGCGATTAATCTGTTATCTGGATCCGAGTGATATATGGTACACAAGGACACCGACTATTGCGACGTCACGTACGCTCTTAATTTAAATTCAGTGCAAGTTGCATTGCGTCTGTTTGCGCACAGAGCTGAGACCTTGTACGAGCCTCGATGGAAGCCATATGGAAAAGCCTTGGCGACAAGCCTAGGGCAGTACGTGCAGACTGCAACATGGAAGCACTGGATAGGGTTGACAGCTAGTGAGTTTAGTACGTGGTCCATGGATAGCATCCTGAGTCATGATCTACTTACTGGATGATAAAATATCGGAGCCAGCATCGAGCAATGACAGGCCGGAGAACCAATAACAATAATCTCAATCATCAAAGGAAAATACGGTTACTATATTCACGTCCTCTGGCAGCATCAGTCGGCCAACTGACGAGCCACTACCTCCAAACAACATCAAACAGCGAGCTGAGTGCGGGTAATTAAAAGACACGGCAGCGAGCATTGCTCGGAAGGAGTGTGTCTTTCTTGCTAGTGCTAGTTATTAGTACTGGAGGACTGAATGCTAGAGTTCTGAGAATGAGTGGGCGAGCACTAAAAAACAGTCTTACCGACGGTTCAAATTAACGCATTATACTAGTATAGAAACTAATTCTGCTGGCAGGTATATAAAAGCTGATCTCTATTGACAGTTGTTCTTGACCGCCAATATCAGGCCACCGCTAGCTAAGTAGTAGACAAAGTAATAGTAGAGTCTACAAACTTGCTTTCCAACGTAACTGATAGCACAACCATAGTTGATTAACACATAACCTGTGAGAGAGACCTGCTATTAATTATTATCTAAATCACTAGCATATACTTAGAATGAACGCATCAACAAGTTTCTCTACATTCTACAAAATAGAATCTAGCTATAACCTTTAGCAACCAACCTTGCCATATATATACCTGGTTCACTAGAAAAAATACCCTTAGCAACCTATCAACTAGCTTGTCAACTATACTATGAATGCAACATTAGCTAGGTGCAGGAATGTAACATGGAACGTGAGTGTGATAGAGAATGCAAACTCCCCCATGATATGACATTTTACTAAGGTATCCCAATTCTCGTACTTTCTTCTATTTCTCAATAGAGCCCTTTACAAGAACCAAGCTCCCAGTTAGATAACTACATGGGTAATTGATGGGCCTTCCCTACGCACAAGCAGGTTTCCACCTAGCCTCTTCATGAATGGTTCCCCTCATCTCTAGTTGGGAGAGCTTTTGGCTACAAAATCATAATCCCCTTTTACTAGTAGAAAACTATATGATCCTTTTGCATTGCTCATCTTTTGTGTTATATATACAAAAAGACAGTTGAAAAAATAAATTCAGATGAGTTTTGCTTTGTAAAACTATCATTCTATTCTAGTTTTACTAGTATTCATTATCTTAGTGAAGATGGATAAGGAAATGATGTTGGAGCTATTAGGGCATATTTTGCTCTTTGCCAAACCTGACCATTACTAGGTTAAGAAAATTGAGCAGTGCCACAAGCATTGTTTGTTTTTTTACTTAAACATGACAAGGTAGCCACAAGCGGAAATAAATATGGTCACATCATGGCTCATAGCAGTGAGATAGAGTAGCATGGGTAGCAGGCATGAGATTACTAGTAGCTCAACATCGCTAGTTCTATAGTTTATTTGGATAAACTTGATGAACACGAATGGTTATTACCGTGATGAAGGGTTCGGCTAGGCGCTGCTTGAGACATTACATGCTCTAGCAAATATGAGTATCATTATGATGAATCCGGTAATGTTTTAGGGAAACAACAATTATGGGTATGCAATAGAATGCAAAAGATGATCCAAAATTTAAATCTAAAAGAGGGCTGAGGAACCAAATATTTTTTGAGAGAATTAGGCCATTGCTTTACTGAGGAATTGAGCTTACTGTAACACCCTAAAATTTGCTTCTCTTGAAATAGAGCAAAAATGATTTAATTTTGTCACCGGCTTTTTGCTCCCGGTTGGGAAACCCCTTTAGTCCCGGTTTCCCAACCGGGAGCACCAATCCAGGACTAAAGGTACCCTCCTTTAGTCCCGGCTTGACGCCCGGGACTAAAGGCCGGTTGGAAACACCAACCAGGAGTAAAGGGGGCCTCCAGGCCTGGCCAGGGACCGCCATGGGGCAGGACATTGAGTCCCGGTTGGTGTTACCAACCGGGACTAAATGTCCCTCTTTTTTTTCCCTTTTTCTGGTTTCTATTTTTGGTTTTTTTCATTTAATGATTAGTTTTGATATTAAAATACATTTTCGAATACGCTGCTAATAGTAATATATATGTGTACTTCGCACGTGTAAGTTTTCGTTCGAACTTTGTACATAAATAACAAACGAATATACGCGTACATGCATATATATACGATGATCATATATATACACATGTTATTTTATGTACATATAATATGTGCATATATATATATATTACAAAGGTTTGATATATAAATTGTTTATGTCCTTAGCAATTCACTCCTCCAGATTTGGCATCCACGTTTCGTTCGGGTCGTCATTGTAGAACTCGCCGTTGGGGTTGATGACCTGGTCATTTAGAAATCCTGCTATAGTCTCTTGAATTGCTTTAAGTTGGTCAAGTCGTATGACTCTTTCCCTCAGCCATTTAGTCTTCAATAAAAGTTAAAGGAAAAAGTATTAATATATATATATATATGTATGTGTATTGCTCATGTAATTACTTATACAAATGAGAGCAATAAAGAAATTGTAAATATACGATCGAAATAATATAAAGGAAAAAGTATTTATATACGTACTTTGAGTTGCTCTTCAGGAGTTCTCTTTGAATACGCCGTGATGAACTCGCAAACATAGTATCCACAGTAGTTGTTACCCTGCTCCTGCCTTAGAACCTAATTTTACGACAAAAAAAATCAATTAGGGTGAATTGAAATCATCATATGGTGTTAATTGAATATAAATGTGTAGTTATAGTACTTATTTTGTGTGCGATTACACCCAGTGGCGCTTTGTAATGTTTCATTTTTTGTTCCTCAATGAACCTTTTTCAAACCCTGCTCCCAATAAAATAAAAAAATAATTTAACCTTTAATAATTGTTGAGAGATCGGCGCCATTATATATATATATATATATGTTGTTATAGAGAAACTAAATTAACTACCCTTGTATAATATCTATCATGTCTTGATACTCCGTTTGCGGTTTTCTCAACGAGTCTAAGATTTTCAATCTACTATTGGCCATATCGATGACCATCAATATCCAGTGATTGCTGCATAAACATATATATGTGTATATATATATATATGTGTGTGTGTGTGTGTGTGTGTGTGTGTGTGAGAGAGAGAGAGAGAGAGAGAGAGAGAGAGAGAGAGAGAGAGAGAGAGAGAGAGAGAGAGAGGTAACTAGCTAGTAAGGAAATATTGATGTCCCATATATATGATCGACATTAATTACTTATAATAACACTCACTTGAAGTTGTAGGGGAAGAGTATCTCCTTCTTGTCGCGTTGGTTCACTAAGAAATTCATGAGATTTCTCTCAGGTTGAGGCTTATAATCCTTCGGGGGTTAGGGTGTTTGTATACGACATACGGATCAACGAACCCAACATCATTATCCTTTCTCTTTCTAAGTTCTGTCATCTCATATCTGCATACATGAAAATTGTGAATATATATATTGTGAATATATAATAAAGAAATTGTGAATATAGTAGAAAATAATCACACTTACAGACAATAGCAGCTAATGAGACTTTTGTCGAGAGAGTCCAGGTGGCATAGTTGGTGTAATTCTGGAAGCTCGACATAGATAATGTCATTGCCACGGAAGTAATGGTGGTTTCTAATTCTGACAGAAAGATAGATTTGTCCCACATCAGACGTCGACATGTACCACCTGTTTAGCAGGTACATTTGCGTACCCAGTTCACCTAATTTCTCTGGGTTGTATAGACTCTGGCCTGGTACAAATTTCTTGTAAGGATCTACTTCCAGAGCAGATGGTCCTTCAGCGAGCACTTCAGCAAGGTTCAAACCAGTGTCCTCATAAAACCGAAGAAACGACTCATAGCCGCATACCTCCTCCACTAAGTTTAAGTTTGAACCATATTCGTTAGGAACGACAAGGGGGGATTGATTGTTGCGATTGTTGTCCGAGTTGTGCAACACCTTTCTCTACTCTCTTCTTTTTTTGCGCCGCCTCATATGACTTGGTGAGAGAGCGGTCATAGTCCGATATCGGTTGTTTCGCGGCGCTCTTAAGAGAATCCCGTTTTTTTTGTTCCAACTTCTTTCTTAGCTGATTTGGAGGTAGGAAGAAGTATGATGGCTCCGGGTTCTCCCTCGCTCGTCGTGCCTGTTTTGCACCTTCAAAGAAATCTGTCACTTCTTTTTGTACTGCATCCTTTAATTCTTGTTCACTTTTCTCATAAGATAGTTTTTAGGGAATAATTGGATGAGTATTTGCTTTATGCTTCTTTGCCGACGGGCAGGGCAACAGCTTCGTTTGCGGGGTGGACCTCTTAGGGGCTGGCTTCCTTGGAGGCGGGGGAGGCGTTGGAGACCGCCTTGGAGGTAGTGCAGACTTTGGAGGCGGCGGAGGCATTGGAGACCTCGGTGGAGGAGTTGTGGACTTCCTTGGAGGCGGCAGAGGAGTTGGAGATGGTGGGGATGCAACAGTGCCTTCGAAGGCGTCATCATTGCCCTGAGCACTATGATGGTCGGGAGAAGCAACAACTGGACTTTGGTTGGCGGAGGCCCTGCTTTGTGAGTACAAAAAATAATGAGATATAAGTAAATACTTATTATTAGTCATGCCCATAGAAAATTATCAAAAAATTGTTTTGTTAACTTTTGTCCGCACCTAATGTTTGCTGGCGGTGGAGCAGACGCCCCAGGGATAATGATGTAGCGCTTGCACCATAGTATATATGCCTTCTCTGCTTCTCCAAGAGTCTTCTCCCCATCACCTCCAGGAATATCAAGAGCTAGATCCTCATAACCTTTGCTCACTTTATCCACTGCGACCCTAGCATATCTAGGTTGTATTGGTGCCCCATGGATTCTTGGTGTCTTGGTAGGGTCTGGAGGAGTAAAAACACCGACAGCGACCTTGATTGTGTCATTCCCCCTTGGAACATGTAGCTCAATTGATGTCATTGGAATAGTGACATCATCCACGGGGAAGCGCAGCGCTACGTTATCTTGCTTTGGCAGCTCAGTGGAAGCGCAGCTGCTTTTCAACTGACCAGGGGGGCTAATATTAACATTCATTCCTGGCTCTGATGCCTGCCTCTGGGCACTCATTGCTATCTGCACTTGCTTTCTGATTTCTTCCTGCATTTTTGGTTCCATTGCTTTTTCTCGCTCCTTTGCTTCAAGCACCATTTCCTCCAACATTGTCACCCGCGCTGCTTGCTCCTCCTTGCTTCTCTGGCGGCTTTGGTAGGTTTCCCTGTCACTAGGGAAACCATGAAACCATGGAGTGTTGCGTCCTAAGCCTTTGGTTCGGCCAGTGTGTTCAGTAGCCCCGATGGCATACGTCAGCTCATCCTTCTCTCTATTGGGCTTGAACACACCAATCTCTTTAGCTTCTATAGCAAAAGCCAATCGGCGTGCTGCTGTTTCGAGTTTTTGCCCATACACTGCCAGACCGGTCTATGGGTCGAGTCTTCCCCCATGACCGAAAACCAATTCTTCGAGCGTGGGGGCCACTTGGCTGATTCTGGTTCGATCCCCTTGGCAATAATGTCCGCTTCCATTTTTTGCCACTTCGGAATGGCAGTATCGTAGCCACCTGATCCCATGTCATGGTGGTATACCTTTTTTCGGGCATTCTCTTGGTTCCTTCTCACCCGTGCCTCACCCTCTGCTGATGTCTTATACTCTACGAAATCATTCCAATAGGGCCTCTGTTTCGAGATCGGGCCCGTAGCAGTATTGAAATTCGGCGTTTTGTTCTTCTTGATGTATGTGTTGTATAGGTGTTTCTTCCAAGTCTGGAATTGTGTGGCCATCTTCTTCATAGCCCACGATCGAACTAGCTCCTTCAATTCATCATCGTTGATATCATCATAATCATCCGCTTGCAACATGAAATGGGCAAGGATATCATTCCAGAGCAAATTCTTGTCAACATCAGAGACAAAACTAACATCAGGCTCATTGATCTTTTTCTTCCATTCACGGATACTGATCGGAATTCTGTCCCTTACAAGGTACCCACAGTGTTCCATAAATTTCCTTTTATATGGTACACAAGGACACCGACTATTGCGACGTCACGTACGCTCTTAATTTAAATTCAGTGCAAGTAGCATTGCGTCTGTTTGCGCACAGAGCTGAGACCTTGTACGAGCCTCGATTGAAGCCATATGGAAAAGCCTTGGCGACAAGCCTAGGGCAGTACGTGCAGACTGCAACATTGAAGCACTGGATAGGGTTGACAGCTAGTGAGTTTAGTACGTGGTCCATGGATAGCATCCTGAGCCATGATCTACTTACTGGATGATAAAATATCGGAGCCAGCATCGAGCAATGACAGGCCGTAGAACCAATAAGAATAATCTCAATCATCAAAGGAAAATACGGTTACTATATTCACGTCCTCTGGCAGCATCAGTCGGCCAACTGACGAGCCACTACCTCCAAACAACATCAAACAGCGAGCTGAGTGCGGGTAAATAAAAGCCACGGCAGCGAGCATTGTTCGGAAGGAGTGTCTTTGTTGCTAGTGCCAGTTAGTACTGGAGGACTGAATGCTAGAGCTCTGAGAGCTTTGCAGTGGGAAGCAGGTGAAGGAGGAGAATGAGTGGGCAAGCACTAAAAAACAGTCTTACCGACGGTTCAAATTAACGCATTATACTAGTATAGAAACTAATTCTGCTGGCAGGTATATAAAAGCTGATTTCTATTGACGGTTGTTCTTGACCGCCAATATCAGGCCACCGCTAGCTAAGTAGTAGACAAAGTAATAGTAGAGTCTACAAACTTGGTTTCCAACGACGTAACTGATAGCACAACCATAGTTGATTAACACATAACCTGTGAGAGACCTGCTATTAATTATTATCTAAATCACTAGCATATAGTTAGAATGAACGCATCAACAAGTTTCTCTACATTCTACAAAATAGAATCTAGCTATAACCTTTAGCAACCAACATTGCCATATATATACCTTATACTGGCTCACTAGAAAAAATACCCTTAGCAACCTATCAACTAGCTTGTCAACTATACTATGAATGCAACATTAGCTAGGTGCAAGAATGTAACATGGAACGTAAGGAGTGTGATAGAGAATGCAAACTCCCCCATGACATGACATTTTACTAAGGTATCCAAATTCTCATACTTTCCTCTATTTCTCAATAGAGCCCTTTACAAGAACCAAGCTCCTAGTTAGATAACTACATGGGTAATTGATGGGCCTTCCCTACGCAGAAGTAGGTTTCCACCTAGCCTCTTCATGAATGGTTCCCCTCATCTCTACTTGGGAGAGCTTTTGGGTACAAAATCATAATCACCTTTTACTAGTAGAAAACTATATGATCCTTTTGCATTGCTCATCTTTTGTGTTATATATACAAAAAGACAGTTGAAAAAATAAATTCAGATGAGTTTTGCTTTGTAAAACTATCATTCTATTCTAGTTTTACTAGTATTCATTATCTTAGTGAAGATGGATAAGGAAATGATGTTGGAGCTATTAGGGCATATTTTGCTCTTTGCCAAACCTGACCATTACTAGGTTAAGAAAATTGAGCAGTGCCACAAGCATTGTTTGTTTTTTTACTTAATCATGACAAGGTAGCCACAAGCGGAAATAAATATGGTCACATCATGGCTCATAGCAGTGAGATAGAGTAGCATGGGTAGTAGGCATGAGATTACTAGTAGTTCAACATCGCTAGTTCTATAGTTTATTTGGATAAACTTGATGAACACGAATGGTTATTACCGTGATGATGGGTTCGGCTAGGCGCTGCTTGAGACATTACATGCTCTAGCAAATATGAGTATCATTATGATGAATCTGGTAATGTTTTAGGGAAACAACAATTATGGGTATGCAATAGAATTCAAAAGATGATCCAAAATTTAAATCTAAAAGAGGGCTGAGGAACCAAATATTTTTTGAGAGAATTAGGCCATTGCTTTATTGAGGAATTGAGCTTACTGTAACACCCTAAAATTTGCTTCACTTGAAAAAGAGCAAAAATGATTTAATTTTGTATTTTTATGCTCAAGAAAACATGGGAGAATAGTAAATTTTTATTAGATTAAAATTTATCGTAAGGTAGAAACATGTTTGTTGCATTTATGCCAGTCACACCTCGTGTTTCTATGTGCAAAATGTATTTTTTTAAATACGTTTAGGAGACGAATATCTATCTCCATAAATTTTCCAGCTTCTTTCTGGAATTTAATTTCTACCTCCTTCACCTTAATCTTTATGTTCTAAGTTCCCAACAATCTTTTCATATGCTCCAAATACTTTATTTGGGTTCATCATGTTCCAAAGTGTCTCTGGGAATTTTCCCCAAATTTTTGGAGGTCTCGGAGTATTTTTCGTGGCTTAAATATTAATTCTGGACTTTTCTAGAATTATTTTATTCGTGAAATTAATTAATTCTAAAAATAAATAATATATCTCATTTTCCAACCAACTCTCAAAGCCCATGTGCAATAATCCTAATAAATCTCAAAGACCCATGCATTTATTTACTAATGGGCTTTAATGATTATTTAGGTCCATTAGTAAATGTGGACTGTGCAATATCAATTAGTACCATATTGCTAGTTGATGTAGATGTAGGGAGTTTTTCTCCCTATGAATATGTACCAACCCCTAGGGTAAAGCACACCAAAACTACCATAAGGGAAGCCCATAGTTTGGGAAATCTCTCGTGTAGTAAATTAGATTTTTCTTCTCCTTCTCTCGCCGCTGTCGTCGTCGCCGCGCTGCCCGACGCCGTAGACCCACCGTCGACCGCTAGAAGGCCATAGGTGAGTTCACTGTCTTCTCCTCCTGTGCCGTCGACCGCAAGAAGGCCATAGGTGAGTTCGTCGTCTTCTCTTGTTCCCTGTGCTCTCGGCTAGTCAAACCATGGCCTCTAGGGCCAAAACCAAACGCTCCGAGGAGCTTCTCGTAGCCGGTAATGGAGCTCCGCTACGTCGATTTTCTTTTCTGACCGGTGACTCTCTCCCACTCCTTTCTAATCTGGGCCACCCAGATTCAATCCAATGGTCCAAGATCACCCATACCGCTTCCCCAGGTTTATTTGCAAAAGAGCCCCTGTAGTTTCGCGTAATATAACCCGAAGTCCATGGCGCATTTTTAGAATACGTTTTTATATTCCAAAAGCGTAGTTTCTTTCTAGTAGATTCATAATACATTTTCTCTTTCAGAAAGCGTAAAATCCCTCTGTTAGATTCAAAATACGTTTTCTTCTTTTGAAAACGTAGTTTCTTCAGATCCAAAATACGCTTTCATCTATTGACAGTTTTGCCACTAGTCTTATTTAGGCCATAAAATATTCGTTTTAACTCTGTTTTGATCCATTCAAGATGTGTTAGATTCGTAATTGAGTAATCTACATGTTCATCCTACTATTGAATATATTTTCCACTTTTGAAATTTGAGGTTAGATTTAATCTATTATTTTATTAAAGGAAATCTTGTTTAATTCATAACTTTTTCTTATAGCTCCGATTAGAGTGCTTTTCGCGTATGTGTGTTCGTAGCGAGACGTAGATTCGTTTTACAAACTTTTCATCTTTGATTTTATGTTTGGTGTACTGTTCTAATTTAGATCTATTGTTTGCTTCGTGTATGATTGCATGGATGCTTGTGTGGTGCTTTATGATCATGTCCAGTCGGTGAGCTTTGCGGTGGTGATATAAAAGAAGTTTGTGATACAGAAGAAGTCCTTTGGAGGTTATAATTCAATAGAAGAAGGATTTGAGTTTAAGGCAATTATAGCTTGGGATCTTCCTTGTTGTCCTATACACCTTTAATCATTTAATTCATACTACATGTGTCTACCTTGACTGTCACTAAGGATTTCCTAGTGCTTTGTTACCTTGTGCCTTGTTATCTATGGGGTATTGCATTGGGTAGTATGATGCTAATGCTCAATTAAAGACATTGATCTTGTAACTTGACTAATGGTATATGCAATAAACATTAAAAGATACTTTTTAGCAACATGGAATCAGGGGGCTAGAGCATTGTGTTGTTTTTATGGTGCTCTAGATTCCTCTCCCTAAGGACTTATCTGTAAGCGAACATCCAGGACTTACAGTATAACTATGGGGGCTATATGGCTCTGGCTTTTGCTCAGTATGAGGACCATTTCTAGCTTGTTAGAGGTTACCTTTATGGAGTAAACATGGCTTGACAAATCAGGTATAGGACAACCTCTACTCTTATGTGTATAGGCTATGTGTCATTATGCCATTCGACAGGGGGTTCCTATATCTGTTTGCCGAGTGAATCCAATGGCCCTAACATCTTAGACGAACCTTTGAAAGGCTTCATAGTGAACCTTGCTGACCTTCCTTGTAAGTTGGTCAAGAGATTAGTTACCTCGGGCGAAAGGGTAAATCACGACTCACAGTGAAAGTGTACAACCTTCGTAGAGTGTAAAACTGGTATATCAGCCGTGCTCACGGTCATGAGCGGCCTTGGACCCTTACAGAATAGATGATGGACACTGATGATACTAATGATAAAGATGCTCACTAATGAATATTGTTTATACAATTCATTATTCATATTTACCTGATCATGTGTTTATGGGCTTATGATAACTTTGTTGCCATGCTATTGCTAAAATTATGACTCAATAAAAGCTAATTGTAGTTAAACTAGTGTCAGCCTTTTGAGCCTCATGAACCCCATATTATATTTGTTAAGTACGACATGTACTTACGCTTGCTTTATTTTTCACATATTTAGAAAAAATCCTAGATGGGTACCAGATTGTTAGAGTTTGGAGGAATTTGGCTTGTGATCAACCAGTCAGTTGTCCCTATGAATTGACATCATCACCCGAAGATTGGAGTTGTCTTTCCATTGTTTGCTATCTAAGATTATATCCTTTATACTAAGTATGTTATATATTGAGCATTGTCTATTGATATTACCCTTATTTGTAGCTATATGTGAGATTTGACTTCCTGAGCTCACATATGGTGTATATCTGGTTTTGTTTTTAAAACCGGGTGCTACAAAGTGGTATCAGAGAAATGCTGACTGTAGGATGCAAGCCTAGTATAAACTAGTCATTTCAAGGTTTAGAAGTTGCTACACAAACCCTTGCTCTATAAACCTTGATATTTTCTTCTCTACTATATCTCTACCCTTGCTATTCATCTCTACCTTAGTGCTTATTTTAAAGTCTTTGTTCTCATCTTCACTCCTTGGTTTGATATGCTTTTAGAATTGCTCCTCACCACCTTCTTGCATAATCTAAAGATGAGTCTTAGGATTGTTACCCCTAGTACAATGAGGATGATAGTATCGCGACTTGAGTCAATGATTGAGTTGTGCACCTTTATTGCTTTTGTTGAATTGTCATGGTGCTTATGCTTGTTTTGAATCTTTGTAATGATTACAATGATCTTGTTGGGTGTTCCAACAATTTCATTTACTTTATAAGCCTAAGATATAAGGATTAATGAAATAAATAATTGGGTTTTGGTTATCTCCAGTTTTCTCTATCCTGCCTTTCGGAGCAAGCTACCCTTTTATGTCCCCTAGTTGATTTTCTTAAGGGGGGTAGCCAAGTTGAAGAATTTGCAAGATGAAGTATCATACGTTCTAGTTTGCGTAGCGGAAGCATGGTGGGCCCATAACCCACAGGTCCCAGGATCAAAACCTTTAGAGGAACAAACACCTTTGGAGGAGATCAATAAGATAGATAATCACGCATATGCAAACTATCCAACTAAGAAGGGTTTGAATGCTCAAGGTGCCATATGAAGTTCAGTTATGCTCTCTAGCTCTCACTTGGAAGAATCAGTTAATCTGATGAGAAAGGTGGTACTCAAGGATGTGAGAGAGAAACTAAGAGTTTTCAATGATGAGATTTGATTAGACATTCAAGTGAGGTTTAACCAAGATCATCAAGATATTGATAATGCTATTGGAGAAGGTTTTAAGTTTGTTGGGATCAAGAAACCTCAGCTAAGTTTTTGAAGTAGTGAAAAAAAGAGTTGAAGTAAAACCTAAGTATTAGCTTTGCCAGATCTAGACAAGAGCTTTATATCTACTATGACACACCTTGTCAAGATGTGGGATGTGTCCTTATGCAAGAAGAAAAAGTAGTACCTTGTTTATTAAGTCAACTAAGGAAGCATGAGTTGGATTACCCAACATATTATGTGGAGTTATCCATTGTGGAGCATGGAAGTGCTATCTTCTAGGGCGTAAAAGTGACATCTAAGTGGATCACAAGAATCTAAAGGACATCTTCACTAAGATGGTTTTGAGCTTGTGACATCATTGTTGGATTGAAGCCTTCAAGGTTTTATGACTTGGAAAAGTGCTATCACTTGGAGAAGCAAAAGTCGTTGTCGATGTCTTTAGCAAGAGAGAGTTATGCTAAAAAGATTCGACTGACACCATGGACTAAGAATAGTCGTTTAATAGTTGAGCAACTTGATTTGAGCATCTGAAGTCACTAATGTTTTAAAGTTCGCAATAGAATCTATTTGGATCAAGAAAGTAAGGAGGCTCTGTCGGAAGGTGAATATTTTAAGAAAGAGAATTGATAGTATGAAATAAAAAGGAAAGGTGGCCTAGTGATTGGAGTTACCTGAGTATTATTTGGAGTACCTTTTAGAATCTTGAAATCAGTTTGACAAGTTACTTAGAGTATGGTTAACAGGTATGCAAAGTAGAGAAGAATCCAAAGGCGAAGAATCTGTATCTCTTTTATCACCATCTTCCAAATCTCGAGGACGAGATTCATCTTAAGAGTGGTAGAATTGTAACATCCTAAAATTTGCTTATCATGAAATAGAGCAAAAATTATTTCATTTTGTATTTTTATGCTCATGAAAACATTGGGAAATAATAAATTTTCATTAGATTAAAATTTATCTTAAGTTAGAAACATGTTTGTTGCATTCATACCGGTTGCACCTTGTGTTTCTTTATGCAAAAATTTGTTTTTTTAAATACGTTTAGGAGACGAATATCTATCTCTATGAATTTTTCAGCTTCTTTCTAGAATTTGATTCCTACCTTCTTCACCTTAATCTTTATGTTCCAAGTTCCTAACAATCTTTTCATCAGCTCCAAATACTTTATTTGGGTTCATCATGTTCCAAAGTGTCTCTGGGAATTTTCCCCAAATTTTCGGAGGTCTTGGAGTATTTTTCGTGGCTTAAATATCAATTCTAGACTTTTCTAGAATTATTTTATTCATGAAATTAATTAATTCCAAAAATAAATAAAATATCTCATTTTCCGACCAAATCTCAAAGCCCATGTTCAATAATCCTAATAAATCTCAAGGCCCATGCATTTATTTACTAATGGGCTTTAATGATTATTTAGGTCCATTAGTAAATGTGGAGGGTGCAATATCAATTAGTACCATATTGCTAGTTGATGTAGATGTGGAGAGTTTTTCTCCCTATAAATATGTACCAACCCCTTGGACAAAGCACACCAAAACTACCGTAAGGGGAGCCCCTAGTTTGAAAAATCCCTCGTGTAGTAAATTAGATTTTTCTTCTCCTTCTCTCGCCATCGCCGTCACCGTCGCCATCGCCGCCGCGCTGCCCGACGCCATAGACCCATCGTCGACTGCAAGAAGGCCCTAGTTGAGTTCGCCGTCTTCTCCTCTTGTACCCTATGCTCTCGGCTTGTCAAACCGTGGCCTCTAGGGCCCAAACTAAGCGCTTTGGGGAGCTTCTCGTCGCCGGTAATGGAGCTCTGCCGCGCCAGTTTTCTTCTTTGTCCGGTGACTCTCTCTCCCCCTACTTTATAATCTGGGCCGTCCAGATTCAATGCAATTGTCCAAGATCGCCCATAACCCTTCGCCAGGTTTATTTGCAAAAGAGCCCATGTAGTTTCGCGTAATATAACCCGCAGTCCATGGCGCACTTTTGGAATACGTTTTCCTATTTCGAAAGCGTAGTTTCTTTCTAGTAGATTCGGAATACGTTTTCTCTTTCAAAAAGCGTAAAATCCCTCTGTTAGATTAAAAATATGTTTTCTTCTTTTGAAAACGTAGTTTCTTCGGTTAGATCCAAAATACGCTTTCATCTATTGACAGTTTTACCACTAGTTTTATTTAGGTCATAAAATCTTCGTTTTAACTCCATTTTGATCCATTCAAGTTGCGTTAGATTCGTAATTGAGTAATCTACATGTTCATCCTACTATTAAATATATTTTCCACTTTTAAAATTTGAGGTTAGATTTAATCTATTATTTTATTGAAGGAAATCTTGTTTAATTCATAACTTTTTCGTTATAGCTCCGATTAGAGTGTTTTCGCGTATGTGTGTTCGTAGCGAGACATAGATTCATTTTACAAACTTTTTATCTTGATTTTATGTTTGGTGTACTGTTCTAATTTAGATCTATTGTTTGCTTCATGTATGATTGCATGGATACTTGTGTGGTGCTTTATGATCATGCCCAATCAGTGAGCTTTGCGTTGGTGATATAAAAGAAGTTGGTGATCAAGAAGAAGTCCTTTGGAGGTTACAATTCAATAGAAGAAGGATTTGAGTTTAAGGCAAGTATAGCCTGTGATCTTTCTTGTTGTCCTATATACCTTTAATCATTTAATTCATACTGCATGTGTCTACCTTGACTGCCACTAAGGATTTTCTAGTGCTTTGTTACCTTGTGCCTTGTTACCTTTAGGGTATTGCATTGGATAGTATGATGCTAGTGCTCAATTAAAGGCCATGATCTTATAACTTGACTAATGGTATATGCAATAAACATGAAAAGATGCTTTTTAGCAACATGGAATCAGGGGACTAGAGCATTGGGCTATTTTTATGGTGCTCTAGATGATGAACACTGAGCGGTAAAACCCCTGCAGAGTGTAAAACTGGTATATCAGCTGTGCTCACGGTCACGAGCGGCCTTGGACCCTTACGAAATAGATGATGAACACTAATGATACTGATGATAAAGATGCTCACTAATGAATATTGTTTATGCCATTCATTATTCATGTTTACCTAATCATATGTTTATGGGCTTATGATAACTTTGTTGCCATGCTATTGCTAAAATCATGACTCAATAAAAGCTAATCGTAGTTAAACCAATGTCAGCCTTTTGAGCCTCAAGAACCCCATGTTATATTTGTTATGTACCATATGTACTTACGCTTGCTTTATTTTTCACATATTTGGAAAAAAATCCTGGATGGGTACCAGATTGCTAGAGTTTGAAGGAACTAGGCTTGTGATCAACCAGTTAGTTGTCCCTACGAATTAGAGTCTTCACCCAAAGATCGGAGTTGTCTTTCCCCTATTTGCTGTCTAAGGTTATATCATTTATATTAAGTACGTTATATATTAAGCATTGTCTATTGATATTAACCTTATTTGTAGCTATATGTGAGATTTAACTTTCTGGGCTCACATATGGTGTATATCTGGTTTTGTTCTTTAAAACCGGGTGCTACACGTACCAAGATGAAATTGAAAACTAATTTGATTTGGCATCGGCAAAAAAAATTATAACAATGGGATAGAAAATGGAAAAAAAGGATGATGAGAATGATGGCAATAGCTTAAGCCAAGGAAGAATTCATCGAGAGAATAGCTATATGGAATTTGTTAGTATATATATGGATTATAATGGGAAGAGCTATCGGGAGTTTGTCCTTATCGAGAATAGTTGGCGGTTCACAATGTATAAGCGCAAGTAGAAATGAAACTGCAGGTCCAGCCTATGAATTGCTAATATAAATGCATTTTTACTAGCAGTTTTCTTAAGTCTAACACCCGTAGTTAGTTAAAAAGCATTTATATTGACAGTTTTCTAAACCTAGCGCCACTACAAATAATTTGAAATTAATTTTTTAACTTTTCAAATGATCCGGATGGTTTCATGGTCTGAACGAAAGTCGTAGTATTCAAAAAGATTTGAACTTTGTAGTTAATTACCTTTTCATTTGAAATCATTTGGGTCTCAAAAATTATATTTTAAAATTAACGATTTTAAAATTCATATTTTTTTTAAATTTCTTAAATGACCTCTAATGAAAAAATTGTCAAAAGTAACATTGTAGATCTCGATGAGATCTAGAACTTTTTAGTTCAAACTTTTTTTTCATTTGAATTCAGTTAGTCCTTCAAATCTCCATTTCTAGATTTGGCAGAGTAAATACTAGGGGATTGTTTCTGGTGCTAAGTCATAAGTGATTTTGGAGTGCAGTGGTATGGAGCGTAACGCGCGAGGCTTGAGGTTGTTCTTGAGGTTGTAAGTTCGATTTTCGGATACCACAACTTGCGCAAATTTATCACAAAAATGGAAAAATTGCTAGAAATCGGGGGTGGGTGTCTAGTAGTGCGGTCACTAATGTTGTTTGTACTAGTGTATATAGTGTATATGACAGTTGACAGAAAAATATGGTTGCGGTATGCTCTATTTTTGTCCGCACAGATCTAGCCTTTCCACGTACACGCGTTCTGAACCACTGTTTTTTTTTACTATAAGGAAAGCGACCTTACAATGAACCGAATCCTACGGAAGGACAGGAGACATGGGATGGTAGCGGCGATACAAACACAAGCTGCAAATGATAAGATGTACGCATATTATACAAGGACTTGTATATATCTTGAGAGTGGCAGCTCATGCAGGAAAGAAAATTAGTAAGGTCGTGGTGGCTTTTCCTTGTGCCGTACGTCGTATTGGCAGCATGCATCCTGCGAATTCTGATGCACCCACGATACATATATTTGTCCACATGTAGCGTTAAGTGTCCACTGAAAAAGGAGAAAGGATTCAACGGAGGGAACAAAAGGCAGGGGCCTGCAGACCAACAGAAAACAATCAATAATGTACGCCCACTCATATGTGTACTACATTTGCAGCATATATATCGACATGATTATTGGTCCAGAATATAGTCGCTATGACAGGGATCCTCCAGTAATTGACACAGACGAAAGGGCCGGGCAGGCCAATCCAAAGAGGTATGCCGACACGCCTGTTCAGAAATACACATTACATATGAGATACCGAATCCAAATACCAAAATACGGCATGGGCATGAAACTGAAGCAGATAAAAAGAAGATAGCCGATGCAAGCACATAGAAAACTAGAAGATACCCTGCGCCTTGCTGCAGGTATCACGAATGAAACTAAATGAAAATGATATGGATAGCTTGCATTAATTAACACTATGCCAGAAAAGCATATTAGTGACGCATCTAGACAGTTATTAGCGACCCAAAAGAACGTGTCACTTATGAGACGGTAGATGGGGGTGTTTGAACTTTTTTTTTAACTTGGGGCGTTCGGACTTTGGGAGAGAGCTGAGAGATACGGGACACATGATGGGGGCGATGGGATCTGGACTTCAGTGTGCACCGCTGCAATGAATGATTTTTTCGGGTCCTTAGTGACAAGAGTTTGTCTCCGAGTCACTGATATCATATCTAGGTTTCACAGCCATATACCAGTGGCACATTTTCTAAAGCTACATCTATCGTATATGCCTCCAAAACATCTGCTTCAGCCAAGCTACTCCAGTGACTCATCTCCACTAGACATGTCACAGATTTTGTGTTAGAGATGCGTTTTGTTTCTAAGTCACTAAAATTGATGTCTCCTTTGTGTTGTTTTGGCATAGTGTAAGATGTTAGAAGTTAGTGGGATGATATGGCTATTAGTGAAAGATGATATGGATAGTTAGGATGATGTGGATGGCTTGCATGTTCAGATAAGACTTCTAGTGGAGATTACCTTCATAAGAGATAGGCATAGACGCTCAAAAGCACACATGTACATTCGACTCTCGTGAGCGCTTCTGAGACACTAGGCACACATTGAGATTATGATGAACAAAGTTGCAATAAGAACCCTGTTGTTGACCAATGCATCCCCTACTGACGAATTTGAGTTGTGCTGGTATGCAAAATTACCCAATGAGGTTATGAGAAAAAATAAACATCGTACCATTAGAGTGGCTTCTGTGTGCTACACATCCGTGTTCCTTTATTAAAAGATTAAGTCAAATGCTAGGCAAAAAAGGCAACATGATTTGACTACGCATACATGTTGACGATAATTTCACCATGTTTTTACACCACCAAAACCGTCAACAAAACACTGTTTCTGGGAGCTAACAAGCAAAGACATAGTGACTTAGGTGCAAATAACGTGGTTCCACATGTACATGTCATTATTTGCTTGTAGTTACACAATACATGAGAATTGGGCGGCTGAAGGCTCCACCTAGAGGCAGGTCGACCTCTAATTGGGCCCACCAAGCCATCCACACATGCCATCATGGTGAACAATGCTTCTAGAAGCCACGTGCAGAAGATGGGCTGATTTCGTCCCATATGGAGGTAGGGCGACCTGCCCACTGCCCAAGGAGCCTATCAGCCACTACAAGCTTCCATGATCCATGTCACGGACCCCAAAGTCAATCTCCACCCTTGGATCACAAGTGTGCTTTCTCTCAATGGCTGGAGATGAGAGCACATGGATCCATGGGCCCACATGAAAAGCAACCCGACGTGACAAATGCAGAACAAGCATCATACACACCCTATGACACGTGGGACATGCTTCTAGAAGAAAGATGGAGGGCCCACTGGTCATTGAGAGGTCGGGCAACCTCACTAGGGAGCCAATCGACCTGAAATTACACCCACCGCCTCCATGCATCCTCCTTGATCTGAATCGTTGATCAAAGGTCGGTTGGATCCAAGGCCAAGGACGAGATGTCACCTAGATCACTGACGTGGCACTACCTCTCACTCCAGCTATAAATACCCCCTTAGATGACTTCACTCTCATTCATGACATATTAGAGTAAACAACTCTTTAGTAGCTTTAGTGAAGCTCTGCTGTAGTGCTATGAGATTAGGGAGAGAGTGAGGGGAGTGTGGAGAAGAGCCGGGCCTATCTGGTTTCTTGTCCAAGCTATACCTCGGCGGATGCAATCTTCTTGTAAGTGATACATCCGAGTTCTTTATAGTATTTGATATTATGTCTCTGCTAGTAGTTATATAGCCTTCTTACCTGTACACCACTTTACTTAGTAGAGTGCTCTAACCTAAGTATAGTGTAGACGTGGTGTCTAAACTATATCTTGCCTGTGTAGACCGCTTATCGCACAGATAGTTTGTGGTAGCTAGCATGTGGTGACAACCTTGTCTAGCCTTTGTATTCCACAACGTGTGTAAGACAAGTTCTTAAAAGGTAGGGCCTCAATACAACATGGTAGCCGCTTTGGTTAGGGTTTCATTCCCTATTGTCTTGCCTATTGTCTCGTGTAAGCGGGTGGGTGACTAACCCTTTATAACTACTATCTTTACCATATATCATTGCTATCTAGATCGTCTCTACCCAAGTTTCATAGGCTCTTTTATACCATCATAGGACGATCTTGATCCTCTGTTAGTTCACTTCACGTTCCCCATGGAAATACGATACCTGAAATACTCCCAATGAAGGCTACATTGACTACCGTACGCTTGCGGTATATCCGTTTGCCACTTCTAGTGTCAACAATAAGTTCGTAATAGTACTCAGCTCTCCTGCATGTTCGAGAAAAAAAAGTTTGAACTACATGTGTGTTGGCAACCAAAATATGACCAGAGAGTTGAAGATGAATTGAAAAACAAGCTTTAACAAGAAAAGAACAAAAGGAATCAAATTTAGAGAGATTTGAGACACATTGGCGTTTAACAAGAAAAGAACCAATACTACCAAAAGGATCTAATTTAGAGAGATTTGGGACAAATTGACGTTTTCCTAGAAAAACTGGACTAGGCTGGTTTGTGTAGACTAAGCCGACCTAGGATAGTTTTCGCCGAGTGCACATGGTGGCCTAGTACACGGTGCCCAGGCAGGTTTTTGTAGACCGGCCACGGTGGCCCTGTACACGACCCAGGCTGGTTTTGGTAGTCTGAACCCAAACTCATGTTTTTTCATTGGAGAAAGTCATATCATCCATAAGTTGTGTGTGCAAATGATTTCCTACTAGCGAAAAGATATATGGATGGATAGAGATGGGTGAATAGCCTATTAAAAAAACTCGTTCAAGGCACAACACTAGGGAAGAGATTAGTAAAAGAGATAACAACCCTAATAGCGACTACTTCCCTAGCCTAAATCACTTCAAAGCAAGCCCTTAAATAAGCCAAGTAGTAAGGATCATGACTACTCTAAAGCACACAGAAGTTACGAAGACAAGCAACTACACCTAGTTGAGCTACACAAGTAAAACTACTTGAACTACACTACTCAACTAAGTGACATACTTCTACAACTACATCTTCAACTACATAAGCACAACTAGGAGACATGATTCTCAGTGCGAGGCTTCCGAGAATGAGCCTATATATCTTTGGGCCATAAACTACACAAGCACACTAATGTTTTCTAGATTAGTGTATGTCTCTAGGATACACCCATTTCCCCTGATCTTCTTCATTGCTCCTATATGTACCTTGAAATGTTCAACTTCTCATTGTCCATCAGTTTCTTCCTGTGCGCCTCTCTCTGTCGCTTGGTCAAGTCTTTCATGGTTGGATGATTGTCATCTAGGTGGTAACCAATGATGATTCTTTGAGCAATATGCATTGGAGATAGATAGATAACATCAAGTTTTAGTTCCTTCGATATATGGGCCATCAACCTGCAAGGACAAGCCATCGTGGCATATATAAGTAGTCTTGACCGATTCAAAGGCAGGTGATATGTGAAACTCGCAATTCATCACTTACATAGAGAACAAGGTGACTTGGGCGATGTCAAGGTCTTGTTCCCGCAGTAGTCTGTACATGTCGTGGAAGTCCACGGGGAGTTCTACATCATTGCCGGGCAAGTGGAAGTACTCCGCCACAACCTTGACTAGAAAACCATGCAGGCCAGCTTTTGCCGCTTCCATGTACTAGAGATGAAACCTCCTTGTCTCCCACCTTTCCTTGTCGACGAGTTGGGCCTTGGTTATCATGAACTTCCCATGCTCGTAATGGCTGGGGCAGTCATCCAATTCAGGAAATAGATGGAAAGGTGATCTCGGCCTGGGATAGAAATGTTAGTACCATATTATGGCAAAGAAAAGTTATTAGCAAATTATGCTCGCCGCTACCATACCTTTTGAACTCAAGTGAGTATGTGAGCTGCCCTTGGTCGCCTTTAGTCTTCGCCGGTGGTGGACGACAGTGGCTTGTGCTCGCAATGGCAGCAGGCGGTGTCTTTGCCCCCGGTTCCTCCGTGCCTCCCGGTCCTTTGCTCATGCCCTTAGACGGACTGCCGGGAGGTGGAGGTGGACTTGTTGTTGGAGGAGGAGAACGAGGGTGAGGGCTTGTGCCTCCCGGTCCTTTGCTCATGCCCTTAGACGAACTACCGGGAGGTGGAGGTGGACTTGTTGTTGGAGGAGGAGAACGAGGGTGAGGGCTTATGCCTCCCAGTCCTTTGCTTGTGCCCTTAGACAGACTATTGGGAGGTGGAGGTGGACTTGTTGTTGGAGGAGGAGAATGAGGGTGAGGGCTTGTGCCTCGGGGTGAGTTCCTTCCCTTGTCATCCCCGCCATTGCCTTCGTCATCGCTGTCGCTGTGATCCGGATCATTGGGGGGACAAGATCCGGCAACGGATGGTTGTGATGCTGGTGTCACCATCAGCATAGAAGTCAGCATCGAGAGAATGATCTCTATGTTGTCCTTGTTCCACAGGACTTTGGAACCCATGGCAGCTCCAAGGATCGTTACCCCTTCTGCAAGTCCTGGCCCCTGCGAACCTCAAAGCTGTCCTTGGATTTAGCGGCCTTGATGAGAGCCCTCTCCACCTCCTCGAACTTGGTCTCATTGAACTTGCTCGCGCCCTCCTTGAGCTTCTTTGGCTTGCGGGCATAGATGAAGTCATTAGCCCTCAAGTCTACACCATCGTATGGATCGGGAAGCCCGACGGCAGCTCTAGCCCTTTCTTCCTCCCGCCACTGGGGCCTCTTACCAGCAAACCTAGTCATGCCCAAGTGGTGGGGGTGCAGGTTCTTCTTCGTGAGTGCGCTGAACTTGGCGCTCTTTGCCTTTGCTTCTTCTGTTGTTCTTTGTTTGCAGAACTCTTCCCAATGATGTTCCTTCACCATAGTGTATTTGACACAGGGTGACTTGCCTAGCTTCAGGTAATACCTGGTCAGCATGGACTTGAAGTTTCTAAAGGCTCTTCCTGCCACGTGCATGACCCACTCCCTGCACTTGTTCAGATCGGCGTCCTCGGGATAATGGAAGCTCCTCATCACCTCACCCCAGATATGTGTCTTGTAGTCGACCGGGACATTGTTCCACTCCTCCCAAGTGATCTCCACCTTGTCCTTGACTATACATGCCACTTGGTTGCTGAACTTGGCAAGGACCATGGGTGGAGACAACAGGTTTCCCTCTAGTCCCACCTCATGGATCACATGGACTTCGCCGTGGGTTTCCCTCAGGTGCCTCCCGTGTTCCCCCCTTCTCAACTTTGTCCTCTGACCCCTAGACTTGCCTAAAGTGGTTGGAGATGGAGCGGGGGGTTCTTTGTCCCTGACTTGTTCCTCCTTGAAATTCAATTCTCGAGGCACCACCAGCATCTGTTCAGGGTTTGGAGACCGCGCACTTTCAACTTCGTCGTCCCTCGGTTGGTAGGTCGGATCATCTTCATCCTCTATACGACATTTCTTTTTTTGGCCTCGGGGTCACGGACACTTGGCTCTCGAGGCTAGTTGATGATGATGCACTAGGGGTAGGGTCACGCCATTCGCTTATTGGTTCCTCCGCCATTGGAAAGCTACAATGAATACATATTTCAGTTGTATAGACACAATTATAGAGTAGTAAAGTAGAGTAGTACTAGAGTAGTAAAGTAGAGTAGTACTAGAGTAGTAAAGTAGTAGTAGTTGGCTCAGATTTGCCCCATTGTCATCACATCGCTTTTAAACTGGTTGCTTGTATCTGGTATACAAGCCATCCTAGTTTAGCGGGGGCACTCGATCATCATCGCCGCTACCTCAGCATAAAAGGGTTCACATCATTGCATATGCCACTGCCTCAGCTTAGAAGTGTGAAAAGAATCATCATTGCAAATACCAAACAAAAGCCATCAAGATAGTTTCAAAATTTGGCCCTAAAGGGCTAAGTCCTTCAGCCATCAAGATAGAGTAGAAGACTAGAGGAGGTGAGAGTAGAGTAAGAGGAGTAGAGTAAGAGCTGTACAGCTCAAAAGTTTGTTTGGCAACATAGGCAGCAATAAACCCCCATCATAGCTCAATCAAATTTAGTCAGTAAGAGTAAGAGTAGTAGAGGAACTGCTCAATTTAGTCAGCAAGAGCATAGTAGAGGAGTAGGCAGTAGAGGAGGAGGGAGTAGAGGAGTAGGCAGTAGAGGAGGAGGGAGTAGAGGAGGAGGGAGTAGTAGTAGTATACTACTAGAAAGTAGTAGGCAGTAGTAGTAGTATACTACTAGAAAGTAGTATACTAGTAGTAGTATACAACAGTAGTATAGGAGTAGTATAGGAGGACAGTAGTAGCAGACAATATAGGAATAGATTAAGTAGATAAATAGGTAGCACCACCACCAAAATTATATCAAATTTGGCAAAATTGCAGCAGAGTGACCAATTCATCTCAAAATTCTCACAAATTTAGCATGTGATCAGTATAAGGCAAGGTGCATCATAGGCAATGGCATATGCTCAGAATTTTGTCACAAATTTCTTTGGCATCATAGGCAGCAAAAAGAATTGAATTCAAATGCTACGGTTCACCAAAAGCACCATAGATCAGTAGTATAGCAGTTCAAAATTCACCAAGTATAGCAGTTTAGTTGAATTCAGAGTAGCAGCAGCAGTAGTAAGACAACAGCGGTAGAGAGAAATAGGTAGTAGGTAATACAAGTATGCCTGATAATAATAGCGGGGGCGACGGCGGCCCTCGGTGTCGGCGACCGGCGCTAGGGTTCTAGGGATGGGGCCCAGCGCGGAGGAGCTCGGCGGCCGGAGTAAGGGTTCTAGGGACGGGGCCCAACGTGGAGGAGCTCGGCAGCGGCGCGAGACTTCTCAGTGGCCGGCGCTAGGGTTTCGGGGACGGGGCGCCGGAGGAGCACGGGGACGGGGCGTGGGCAAGGGAGAGGAGGACGGGGGCGGGGCACGGGCACGGGGGAGGAGGACAGGGGCGGGGGTCACCATGGAGGAGTTCAGCGGCGAGGATGGCGGCGGCGGCGCTAAGTTTCGGCAGCCCTTCGGGGTCAAATTCGAGGGCGCGAAAGACTTAGAAAATTTGGGTGAGCAGCGGCACATATATAGCCACGGATTAACCGCGGCGGGCAATATAAGCCACCCGCCGTGGTAAATGTTTACTGCAGCGGGCACCTTAGACTGCCCGCCGCAATTAATCGATTAACCGCGGCGGGCACTATTACGTGCCCGCCACGGTTAATCGATTAACTGCGGCGGGCGCTATTACATGCCCATCACGGTTAATATTTCTAATCTAACACTGATATTTGTTATTAATCTAAAACTGATATTATCAGTCTAAAACTTATTAATCTAAAATTTATTATTAATCTAAAACGTTTATATTGCAGCGGCCACTGATATTTATTATTAGTAGAGAGTAGTAGTGTGTAAGTAGAGAGTAGTGTTGTGTAGTAGTAGAGTAGTGTTGTGTAGTAGTAGTAGTAGAGTAGTGCTGTGTAGTAGTAGAGTACATGTGAGTAGTAGAGAGTAGTATTAGTACAATAGATAGTAGTAGTATTCTATAGTAGTAGTAGGTTGAGTAGTACTAGTAGTGTAGTATTGTATAGTAGTAGTAGTAGATTCAGTAGTACTAGTAGAGTAGTATGGTTCCATGATATTAATAATAAGTTACAAAACTTGTCTTCAATAGATTAAGCTCTATATTATTACATATATGTCTCTGGGATACATATATCATTTTGGTGCAGGTGCTTTCACCGTCCTCTTCTCACCGTTGGGGCGGGCCCACGGCATCATCCTGGACTTGTTGAATCGGTCCTCGACGGCCTTGATCTTCTTTGGATGATCGGTAAAAAGCTCAAGCTCTGCGTAGTTGTTGTATTGTTCGGGACTCTGCACCCCATCAGCTCCCACAATCCGCTGCTTTCCGAACACAACCACATGCCTTTTTGGGTCCTCTGCATATATATAGTAGGCCACTTGCACGACATTGGTTGCTAGTACCCACGGGTCATCTTTGTAGCCGATACTTTTGAGGTCCACGGTGGTTAGCCCATAACTGTCCACTGCAACCGCATTCGGTTTGACCCACTAGCAACGGAAGACGGTTATGCGTAGGTTTTGGCCGTAGTCAAGTTCCCATATTTCTTCGACTTGCCCATAGTATTGCCTCCTTTGGCCCATGGACTCTTCTTCGCCCTCGTATCGAACACTACAGTTCTGTGCCAAGCTCTTCTTGTCCTTGTCTTTCGTGTGGAACCTGTAGCCCTAGACGTCATACCCTTGCCACGTGGTGATTTGGCTGGATGGGCCTAACACAAGCCTCTTAATGGTCTCTGTATCTTCATCAGGGCATCCTTCAAGGGGTATGTGTTGCTCTTTGAGCCACTCTATGAAATTGCTCTTGTGATGGTTCTGGACCCATGCCTCCGTGCGCTGCCTGTCATTAGTGGCGTGGATCTCTTCCAGGTGCTTTTCAATGTATTTCTCCATGCTCACTAACTAATGAAGGATGTTGTAATGAGCTTCTTGCACCATTCGGTTTGCCACATCGGTGCGTACTTTTCGGCCTGTGCACCCCATCCCTGAGGTTTTGCCTTCGTGGTGATGGACAGGCAGCCCAATCACCCTCCCATCTCTTATGTACCTCATACACCAGTTCACGGCCTCCTCTGTTGTGTATGCCTTGATCATAGAGCCCTCCGGGTAAGCGGGGTTATGGACGTATCTGTTGAGGGTGGACATGAACCGCTCGTACGTCCACATCTGGTGTAGGTACACAGGGCCCAGTTGATGGATCTGATCGACCATATGCATCATTAGGTGTGGCATAATATCAAAGTAAGATGGTGGAAAGCACATCTTGAGCTGGCAAAGGGTCTCCGTGATGAACTCCTTCAGGGCAGGCAGCTCAGCCTTATCAATGACCTTCTAGGTGATGCGGTTAAAGAAGTATGACATCCGTGTGATGACCATCTTCATGTACTCTGGACGGATAGCCCTAATCGCAATTGGTAGGAACACCATCAGCATGACGTGGCAGTCATGTGAGTTGTAGCCGGTCATTATGAGGTCTTTCATGGAGACCAGGCTCTTGATGTTGGAAGAGAAACCAGTTGGCACCTTGATACCCCTAAGCAACTTAAGAAAAGCCATCCTCTCGTCTTGCGTTAGGTTGCAGGCCGCACCCGGGATATCGACTTTACTGTTCTGAGGCGGTCCCGGGTGAAGGTCCGGCCTGATGCCCAGATTGACAAGATCCGTCCGTGACTTGATACCGTCCTTTGTCTTGCCCTTGATGTCCAGCAAGACACCGATCGTGCTTTTGAAGACATTTTTCTCTAGGTGCATGTAGTCGATGGCATGGGGTGTATTCAGTGTTTTCCAATACGACAGGTACTTGAAGAAAATTGACTTCTTGAAAGGAACAGCGGCGGGGACTTCCTCCGTCTAGTCCCACTTTCGCTTCCTTGTCTGCTTGGTCCCCTCTTTAGGCGGCTTCTTCTTCTTTCCAAACTCCACCTGATCCATGTCCTTGGCCATTGGATGGGTGCCGTAGCTTGCCATCATCTTTCAGGCAGTCAGCTGATGCATGCTAGGACAAGAGCTTGGCATCGTCCGGGTTCTCGAATATTGCACGCAGGTGATCGGTCACAGGCAGGTACCACACCGATAGTGCTGGACTTTTCCTATGTGTGTAACCCTCTTCTTCATCGTCTTGCTGAGCCGAGACTGTTTGGCCGCACTGCACTTCTTTGCCCCTTCTTGTTCTTCTTCCGACCACCCCACAAGCCTCCCTCATCTTCTGCATCTAAGCGACAACTAGCATTTTTCTTGTACCAACTAAAGCCGCAGTGCGGACAACTCGTAAAATTCTCATACTCATTGCCCCGATATAGGATGCAGTGGTTAGGGCATGCATCAAACTTTCTAAGCTTCATCGCCACTGGTCGGATCAACTTCTTGGCCCGATAAGTATTGGCGGGCACCTTGTTAGCCATTGGGTACGTGGTGGCAAGGTAGCTTAACAACTCATTGAAGCTAGTGTCAGACCAACCTTGATGAGCCTTCAACATCAACATATGGAGGTTAAAACGGAGCGCTGTGCACTCCTTCGGACAATCGCCACCATCCTTATAGAGAGGATCAACTGCCACGTGCTTCAACTCTCTGAAATTCTCCAACCACTTTGGGCAACCCAATACAACGTCGTCTTCATTGAAGTGTTTGACTAGATCTTCAACAAGCTGCACATCCTTGGGTTGGCTCACAGTTTCCTGACCATCCCCACCGTCGCCGGCTTCGTCGGCCATGTCTTGCATTAGATCATCCACCATGATGTAATCATGACAACTGTTGTCACTGTCGGCTGGCGTAGCTGCTGCTGAAGATGATGAGGAGTCAGGTGCTCCTAAAGGATCTTTATTCACCGGTGATGTTGTTGTCGTCGGCGTCGAAGAGCTCACTCCAGATGCACCGCCACTCGCACCAACTCTTTCGCCGTGAAATGTCCAGACTGTGTAGCCCTCGACGAAACCATACATGATCAAATGAGTTTGCACCTCGCTGTCTTGGTGGGCTTTCAGGTTCTTGCAACGAGAACATGGACATATGGTTGTCATCCGCTTTAGTTTCTCACGGTGAGCTTTACCAGCAGCAATAAACTTCCTTAATTCAAAGAGGTACCACGGATCATTCACTCTATCGATCTGGTACATCCATTCCGACCTATCCATCATACCTGCAAACATTATCCGTCACAATCAATATTAAATAAAGAAGAATTAGGAGAAATTAATGATTTTTACGTCCAAAATCATGAAAAAGAGAGGAAATGACGATGTGAAAGATGAAGCATGCATCTATGATGAATCTAAAGTTAAAGAAATACATGACATCATTTTTTCCATTAAAATTGATCTAGATCTAGATCTAGATCTAGATCTAGAGAGAACTCTAGGTGATGGAAATAGAGAGAGAGAGAGAGGATGGAAGGAGAGAGGGAGAGCCTTTATGAACCTCTTATGATGTCCTCCTCCCTCAAATCCAAGCCCTTCAACTCAAATCAAAAGTTTCCTCAAATTTTAGGGCAAAGCCTCCCCCCATGAGTTTGAGAGAGGAAGACCCGTGGAGAAGATGAAGGGGTTGTGCTGTGTATTTGTACAGGCTTTACCGCGGCGGGCAAGATAAAGCGCCCGCCTCGGTAAATCAACTCTTTACCGCGGCGGGCAGTTTAAAGAGCCCACCACGGTAAATCGTATTAACTGCGACGGGCGATTCATACCGCTTGCCGCGGTAAATAACGATTTCCTACGGTGGGCAAGTAAGGTGGCCCACCGTGGTAAACCCTTTTCCCGCAGCGGGCGCCTCGGTGGCTGACCTCGCTGGCCGGCCACCAGTTAACCGTGGCGGGCAAAAGAGGTGCCCGCCACGGAGCCCATTTTGGCCACGCTGCGCAAATTGATTCCTGTAGTAGTGTTTGGTGTGTATGTACACAACAAAAGATACACACTATGTCTATATCTTAGGAGTACATTATTAACTAATGGAACAATATGCTTGTCATGAATGCATCATGTGGTTAATTACTATATATTTGTACCACTACCATTATCGCTTTAGGAGTATATACACAGTGTGTAGTGTCGATATAAACGAAAGAAACTTGGTTGGCTACTAGACTCTGTATATTTAAAGAAAGGGTCTGTCTCTATTTCATGGTTTACTTAACCATTAGTCACCATCCCAATCTCACGGCTCCTCTTGCACGGCGGTCATCTTCTTTCTCACGCGAGCAGCCGTCATCTTGTCCCTCTCTGGCGCCCCTCCTCCACCACGTCCTTACCCCTGCCGCTGCACACCATGCCGCGGCGTGCTAGGGTTTCGCTGGAGCTCTACGACTGCAGAGCTCCAGCAAGACCCTAGTGCGCCCGCTCGGGTAGTCTTCTTCCCCTTCCCCTTTTTCTTCCATGGCGAGCTCAGGCCATGGAGCTCCCCCACCCCCATGGGCGGATTTAAGGGTATTCCCATGTATTCCTAGGAATACCGAACTAATTTGGTACACTTGTATGTAAATATGTGTATATACGTGTATATATAAATTAAATATATAATGCTAGATATTATATAGTATTTCGCGCATTTTAGCCCAAAACAGGTAAAAAACTAGCCTTCGGCCTTGCTTCCAAATTGCCCACCTCCCCAGGCCAGTCCACCTCAACCATTTCAGTCCTTCCTGGCCTCTCACCCTCCATCCCATGCCCCCGACCCCTCGGCACCTCACTGTCGCATACTCTCTACCTCTCACGTCTCGGTCTCGGTCACAGAATGGAACAGGTGTTGGCGGCACTAACCCTAGGCTACGGCGACGAGCACAGGGGTGGTGGCCGAGCAAGGCAGCACCGCAGCCAGCCAGCTAGCGCGGCAGCAATAGAGTGGCTAGTGGCTGGGTCGCCGGGCAGCAGGGGCTGGGGCTAGCAGCGCACCCGCGCCGCTGCCGCTAGTGGCCAGATCCAAGGCCGGCTGCCTGCTAGACCTGATGGCCAGGACTCTACGCACCAAGCTGCAGGTCTCCATTCTCCACTCTCCATACTCCAATTCTTGGTTGTTCAATTAGAAGTTTAGAGTTTACTGATTTATAGGGCTATTATCTATTTGAGTAATAGTATCACTATTGGTTTGCAAAATGAAGAAGATATCAGTTGATTTAATTTGAGGACCTTATGGGATAGAACAGCAAAGACAAAGAAGTGGAAATATCCCAATTTTAAATCCTGGCTCCGCACTGCCCGTCCCGACCTAGCCCGGCCACCTCCACGGTCGCCAGGGCCCCTAAACCGCCCAGCCGCCGTCCCCACCGCTTGGTCGCCTTTTCTCCCCCTAACCCCCTTCTATATATGCTCGCTGGAGTTGGGAAAGAAGAGAGGAAGAGTGGGAGAGAGAGGGTGCTGAACTTACTGACACCGGCGAGGTCCTCGCCAGAACCCTAGCCACGGGCACATGGTGTGGTCAGGTGCGGGTGCATCGACTGACGGATAAGCAACATAGCAGGCCACTGCGATGGAGTATATCTGTTAAAGAAAACAACTCTCTGCATTACTTAGTTTATTAAGCATTGATGACAGGGCTGTAGTTGTTTCGATCCGGTTCAGTGGAGCTCATATCCTATGTTGCTCATGCGTGTTTCCTGTTCCAGAAAACAAGTACTACTAACTACTTCCTCCATCCGAAAAAAAATTATAATTCCAACACAGTAGCTAGTTAAATAATCTCAAATTCGACTAAATATATTTAAAAATTATAAATATTTATGATATCAAATAAGTATTTTAGATTTATCCTAAGATATATTTTTTATAATACACTTATTTAATATTTTTATAAACTTTGAACACGACGGATGAATAACGTCGTACTGTACTCCCACGGTTCGGCAGCGGACAAAATATTGGAGACACGCCAACAGTATGAAAAGGACGGATGAATAACATCGTACTGTACGAGGTTAGCACAGAACACACGGGTTGAATTAATAAATAATAATAAAGGAGTGGTAGCACTTACCAGTGGCTTGGCCTACTTGCGACTGTGGCGCTGAGGAGACTAACGGGCTGTTTTGGTTCTCTAATCGCTCTTAAAATTCATGTCACATCAAATGTTTAGATACTAATAAGAAGTATTAAATATAGATTAATTACAAAACCAATTAAGACTAATTTACGAGACGAATTTTTTAAGATATGTTACTGTAGCATCATGTTATCAAATCATGGACTAATTAGACTTAAAAGATTCGTCTCACAAATTAGTCGTAAGTTATGTAATTAGTTTAGTAATTAGTCTATATTTAATATTTTATGCATGTATCCAAACATTCGATGTGACAGGAATTTTATGAGTTATCAACCAAACTGGGCCTAAGCTTTTCCGTACGACTGAATACTTGTGACTGGCTGAAGAGAATAAGCCTTTCCGTACGACTGAACACCACGCAAATAGAGCTGTACTCACTGAATAGCTAAGCTATGCTCTGGAGGGGTGAAAACGGTACCAATAATTTTCGACCGTATTTGAGACCAAATCGGTATAGATGAGTTCAGATCTGTCCGTATCCAAGTTCGGATATTTAACATCCGATATCGTATCCGTATCCAAATATTAAAATCACATATTTATGATGTCGATACCCAATCGTATCCTATCCGACATAGCTAATACTATCCGTATTCGAATCCGAATCCAAACAAAAATATGAAAATAAATATAATATCGGTGATATTGGTCCATACTCGGTCCGTTTTCATCCCTACTATGTAGATTTGCTAGGATTCTGGAGGTTGTCGCACTAGACGTCTCTCAGATCCGCATCAGAGACGACGCTGAGTGGTGAATCCATGTAATTATATATATCCTTCACCACAAAAGCTACTCCTTATTAATTAATTAATTATACGTAAAAGAATTCTTCTCTCGCACAGTCACACTTACTTTTATAAACAGAAAATAAAGCAAAACCTCTCAAAAAATAAGAAAATAAAGCTAAGCCTTGTTTTGAGAATGCATCAATAACTAGGATTAACACTACACAAAAAATGCCCTTGTATTACTACTGGTGGAAAAATAGGCTTCAATTCCAGGGGTATTCATGGGTGTTCCCAGGAGTACCTAACTTTTTTTATGCATTCTTAAGTATATAGTATGTATACTTACATATATAAATATATAATCAAGTATTATGTGGTAGTTTCGCTGATTCTAGCCCACAACGATCAAATCGGCTTGGCTCCCAAGCTCACTACTTCTCAAAGGCCGGGCCATTGGACCCATGAGGCCTCTCCACCCCTTCGCCCGGCCTCTTGGCGCCCTCAAGCTCTGCCCCCAACAACCTGACCCCAATACGGCGACCCCCAACCATGCGACCGAGGAAGTCATGCGTGTGAAACAATTCTCCAATCCTGATTCCCCAATCTCTAACCATTGCCAACTGGCCTGGTGAAAGGTCCTAAATGGCCTATAAAAATCTCTACAAATACACTAGAGCAAGTGGCTAGTAACCTAAATGGCGAAATGCAATTTTGCTCTAGCTCTACCAGGGTTGCAAGCCACCTACACCAACAATTCTAGTTGATTAATGTCTCTAGATCACACAAGGCTATGTCACTAATTCTACACTAGTGAGCTAGGTAACTAGAACAACTAAATACACTAAGCTACACAACTAGCTAGCAACAAAGCTACACTACACTACTACCTCTACAACAAGTATGAAATAAAGTAGTGTAAGGGAAAGAGGTAGGGTGATTATACCATCCGAGGCAAGCGCTCAATCAATCAATATGAATACCAATGAACACCTAGAGATATCCAAAGAGATAAGAGACACACAATTTTTCTCCCGAGGTTCACATGCTTGCCGGCACGCTAGTCCCCGTTGTGTCAACTAATACTTGGTGGTTCGACGGCTAATAGGAGTTTCACAAACCTAGCCCAACAGTTGGGCCGCAAGAACCTACCCACAAGTGAGGTAGCTCAATGACACAAGCAATCCAATAGAGTACCTTCTAGCTCTCCGCTGGGGAAAGGTCAAGAACCCCTCACAAGCAACCGATTAGAGTCGGAGACAATCACTAACTCCACTCAACAATCCTCTAATCACTTGGCCGTCTAGGTGTCGGCAAACACCAAGAGTAACAAGATCACGACCAGCCCAAAAGCACCCAACTAGTGCCACAAGATGATGCAACCCAATGCAATGCATTAGAGGCTCTCCAATTTCACTCAAATGATGAAATCAAGTGTGCAAGTGAGTGGATTGTGTTTGCTCAGCTCCCAAAGGGTGTGCACAAGTGTATGAGGTGCCAAGAGGGTAGTCATGGCCGGCCACACCCTCTATTTATAGCCACACAAGCAAATAGAGCCATTATACCCCTTGGGATGCTCTACGCGGGGGCACCGAACAGGTGGCGGCGGCACCGGATAGGAACTGGCGGTGCCCCAATTGTCACTTTCCCGTTGGTCACCAGATAAGGCATGGCGGTGGCACCGCCATGGGGGTGGCGATGACCATCCTAGCCAAGTCCCGAAAACCCCACTCTCTGGACAAATAGGCGGTGCACCACCCTAGGGCACGACGGTGCCTAGGCGGTGACCAACCTAGCTTCGGCTGCTCTTGGGTGAAAAGGGACGGTGGCAACAGACACCCTATGACAGTGCATCGCTGTGCACCTGACGGTGTACACCGACACATCTAGTGACCACCCTGATAGCCTCTGCTTAAACTATGTCCAAGCAGGCATCGCCCTAGGGGTGGCGGTGCACCGGACAGGGGGTGACGGTGCCATCTAGACACCACAACTTGCTCTCCGAGTTGAAAACTTTGACTTGATTCAATCCACCAGCAACTCAGCAACTCCCCGCAAGCAATGCTAACTCTCAAAGTGTTTTTTCAAAACATGTTAGAGCCAATGTTAGCATTTCCCAAAAACATTTTCAATAAATATTTTCGCTTGCTCTCCGATTGCGCACTAGGCCTAAATGCAATGCATGAAGTCCAACACCTAGTGGCACTAGATGACCAAATTGTCTAGTAGAGATCCCCTCTTAATAGTACGGCCATCTATCCTAAACGTGATCACACTCTCTATAATGTCTTGATTACCAAAACAAAATTTCTATTTATACCTTTGCCTTGATCTCCATAGGGTTTTCTTTTTCTCTTTCTTCCTTTCAAGTTGGAGCACTTGATCATCATCACATGTGGCCATCTCATCATCTCATGAGATCATCACCATCACTTGAGTGCCACCATGCTCCACACTTGGGTGTATCAACCTAGCTCATGATCACACTAGATGACATAGGTCAGTACTTAGGTTTCATCAATTATCCAAAGCCAAACTAGGGATTTCAATCTCCCCCTTTTTGATAATTGATGATAACATTTTCACAAAGATATTCAATGAAATCTTTTTGGATCCATGTTGCTTACCCAAAGATTTTACCATATGTAAAGGATATGGACAAGTTTCATAAATCCAAATTGGTAGCATTAGCTCCCCCTACGTATGTTCTAAGAGTTTGGATTTGAAAGCTTGCACATATGCATGGATTATAAAGTGTGGGAGAGTAATGGCTACCAAATGATGCTAAGGTATAAAGAATGGACCTTTGAAGCGTGATATCAATCGGAGTTGCCAAAAGTACCATCCTTAGCACCATGGTTAGTTAGATTACACTTGCAAAACACAAACACTAGATACCTCATGAGATCAACATTATAAGCAAAGCTCTAGTTCCACTTTGTAAAGCAAGCAAAGAACATCTAACTATCATCCGATGCATGCTAGTTTTTAATTTCATCAATCAATCCTACAACTAGCATACAACACACAAGCTAGGATATAGAATTAGAAACTTGTGCCATGAAAGCAAACATATGTAATGCACATTCAAATGCATCAAACAAGTTTATGAGCTTGCTCCCCTACTTGTGTGCTTCAATTTTAATTAATCCCCTTAGATTGTCAATCCTATCTTATCTTTACATTTCTCCCCATATCTTTGTGAATTACTTCTCCCCCTTTGTCATCAAAGACCAAAAAAGGTGCGCTCAAATTTTAGATAGTTTGGGATGAAACCATGTTAAGTGAGGAACATTTTCCTAAATTTGGTTCAACCTAGATTCACTTGCAAAAGATATTTAACTTAGTTTGATCCAATGGCAAGCTTCTTCACACCTCATTTCAAGGGTTATCTTGATAATATTGAGTTAAACACTTATAGCTCATTTTCTAGATTAAACACTAGGTTCACAAGCCCACAAATATGTCATATGCTACCACTAGATCATTTCAAGCATAGAAGCAATAGTGGTACCATACAAGCATCAAATCTATTTGATTTTCATGATTGAGCCTAAGACATGATATGAATGACTAGATGCACTAAACAAGTCCTTAGCAAAGGATGAATGACATGCCAATCAATTTTACCTTGCTTTGCTTGAAGGAGAGGCATGTCATACAATGGGGAGAATCAACACATATTTGAGAAGTCAAGTATGTTCAATTCATTCCTTAGCTTGCAAAACCTCTTCTCATCAAGTGGCTTGGTGAAAATATTGGCAAGTTGATCATTGGTGCCCACACTCTCAATGCAAATGTCCCTTTTGTTGATGATCTCTTATGAAATGATGGCGGACAACTATGTGCTTTGTTCTTGAATGTTGAATCAGGTTGTTGGTGAGCTTAACGACACTCTCATTGTCACATAGCAATGGAAATTACTTGAATTTGATTCGAAAGTCACTCAAAGTAGCGTTCATCCCAAAGTAATTGAGCACAACAACTACCGACCAAAATATACTCTGCTTTGGTGGTTGAAAGTGCTACACTATTTTGCTTCTTTGATGACCAAGACATAAGTGATCTTTTCAATAATTGACATGTGCCCGATGTGCTCTTTCTTTCAACTTTGCATCCTGCATATTCGGAGTCTGAATAACCAATCAACTCAAATCTGGCTCCTTTGGGATACCACAATCAAACATTTGTGTATACTTCAAGTACCTAAATATTCTGTTTGTTGCCTTCAAATGACTCTGTCTTGGTGAGGCTTGAAATCAAGCTTCTTCACACCTCATTTCAAGGGTTATCTTGACAATATTGAGTTAAACACTTATAGCTCATTTTCTAGATTAAACATGTTCACAAGCCCACAAACATGTCATATGCTACCACTAGATCATTTCAAAACATAGAAGCAATAGTGGTACCATACAAGCATTAAATCCATTTGATTTTCATGAATGAGCCTAAGACATGATAGGAATGACTAGATGCACTAAACAAGTCATTAGCAAAGGATGAATGACATGTCAATCAAATTTATCTTGCTTTTCTTGAAGGAGAGGCATGTCATACAATGGGGGTGCATCAACACATATTTAGCTTGCCAAAACCTCTTCTCATCAAGTGGCTTGGTAAAAATATCAGCAAGTTGATCATCGGTGCCCACACTCTCAATGCAAATGTCCCCTTTTTGTTGATAATCTCTTATGAAATGATGGCGGACATCTATGTGCTTTGTTCTTGAATATTGAATCAGGTTGTTGGTGAGCTTCACGGCACTCTCATTGTCACATAGCAATGGAAATTACTTGAATTTGATTCAAAAGTCACTCAAAGTAGCATTCATCCAAAGTAATTGAGCACAAAAACTACTAGTCGAAATATACTCTACTTTGGTGGTTGCAAGTGCTACACTATTTTGCTTCTTTGATGACCAAGACACAAGTGATCTTCCCAATAATTGACATATGCCCGATGTGCTCTTTTTTTAACTTTGCATCCCATATAATCGGAGTCTGAATAACCAATCAACTCAAATCTAGCTCTTTTGGGATAGCACAATCCAACATTTTGTGTATGCTTCAAGTACCTAAATATTCTCTTTGTTGCCATCAAATGACTCTCTCTTGGTGAGGCTTGAAATCTAACACACATGCATACACTAAACATGACATCCGGCCTTGATGCGGTCACATAGAGTAGGCTTCCAATCATATACTGATATATCTTTTGATCCACCATATTGCCACTAGCATCACTATCTAAGTTTCCATTTGTCCCCATTTGTGTACTAATAGCATTAGTGAAACGATCCTTAATTTTCTTGAAGGGAAATCCACAAATTACATCATAATGTGATAGTCCAGGAAGACCAAGCTATCACATTATCATTATTCAGTTGATACCACAGTTCATACATTGCGGAATTATAAGTTTACAAGGTATTACAAAACTTGGTAACACACCTAATTACATCATATACTAGCGGAGACACACATAGAACATTATCAAAGTAGACGTAGCACCTCAACGGGTGAAGGCTCCTCCTTCACAGGCAATCATCAGAGTAGAGTAGAGGCATCAGCGGGCATAGAGTTCATCTCCTCAACCAAACTTGAGCGCAGGAACAAGACCACCTAATCCTTCTATTCTCTATTGTCATGGTCATAGATGACATCTGAACCTGCCAAATATCTTTCAGTATGATTTGTACTGACCACTGGCCCCCACCCTATGCTTTGCGTTTGCTTTATGGTAAGTGTAATGCAAGGGTAGAGAAAAAGGCCTATTTATGGCTGTAGTTTTTCCTATGTAAGTTCATCAAATATTTATAGTAGTTCATCAAGTTTTAACTCATTTCATCCACACGTTCACCCATCCCATCACACACATCTCACCACACTCTCACTCTCTAGACGGCAAGGACAACTCCCTCTCGTGCCTTGCCTCAATGGCCAACGCCAGAAACTAAACAACAACCTAGGGGGAAGAGATGAAAGGACTCCACTCACTAATCAAGGGAAGCATAGGTCATAGGAATGTCCATATCTGTGGACACGGCAATATGTATAGATAGATCAACATTACAGAGCGTGTACACCTAGAACCACAAGATCACCATCATCGACGGTAGCCACCATCTAGGCTGATACTAGGCTACCTCCCCAACCTACTTGTGACTATGGCGCTGAGGCGTACGACTGAATACTTGTGACTGTGGCTGAAGAGAATAAGCTTTTCGGTACGATTGAACACCACACGAATAGAGCTGTACTCACTGAACACCACTTGTAAAGCAAGCAAGGCACATCTAAGCATGGATATAGAATTAGAAACTTGTGCCATGCAAGCAAACATATGTAATGCACATTCAAATGCATCAAACAAGTTTATGAGATTGCTCCCCTACTTGTGTGCTTCAAATTTTATTTAATCCCCTTAGATTGTCAATCCTATCTTATCTTTATATTTCTCCCCTTATCTTTGTGAATTACTTCTCCCCCTTTGTCATCAAAGACCAAAAAAGGTGAGCTCAAATTTTAGATAGGTTGGGGTGAAACCATGTTAAGTGATGATCATTTTCCCAAATTTGGTTCAACTAGATCACTTGCAAAAGATATTTAACTTAGTTTGATCCAATGGCAAGCTTCTTCACACCTCATTTCAAGGGTTATCTTGACAATATTGAGTTAAACACTTATAGCTCATTTTCTAGATTAAACAATAGGTTCACAAGCCCACAACACATGTCATATGCTACCACTAGATCATTTCAACATAGAAGCAATAGTGGTACCATACAAGCATCAAATCCATTTGATTTTCATGATTGAACCTAAGACATGATAGGAATGACTAGATGCACTAAACAAGTCCTTAGCAAAGGATGAATGACATGTCAATCAATTTTACCTTGCTTTGCTTGAAGGAGAGGCATGTCATACAATGGGGATGCATCAACACATATTTGAGAAGTCAAGTATGTTCAATTCATTCCTTAGCTTGCAAAACCTCTTCTCATCAAGTGGCTTGGTGAGTTGATCATCAATCTTATTCAGACAAAGGTACAAACTAAAAAAATGCTAATCCCTAAGTTATAGGTGTTCTAATGTTGAGCTAGGCATAATTATTAAGATTCCTATGTTAAGGCTATATAGGGCTCTTAGGAGTACATTATTAACTAATGGAACAATATGCTTGTCATGAATGCATCATGTGGTTAATTACTATATATTTGTACCACTACCATTATCGCTTTAGGAGTATATACACAGTGTGTAGTGTCGATATAAACGAAAGAAACTTGGTTGGCTACTAGACTCTGTATATTTAAAGAAAGGGTCTGTCTCTATTTCATGGTTTACTTAACCATTAGTCACCATCCCAATCTCACGGCTCCTCTTGCACGGCGGTCATCTTCTTTCTCACGCGAGCAGCCGTCATCTTGTCCCTCTCTGGCGCCCCTCCTCCACCACGTCCTTACCCCTGCCGCTGCACACCATGCCGCGGCGTGCTAGGGTTTCGCTGGAGCTCTACGACTGCAGAGCTCCAGCAAGACCCTAGTGCGCCCGCTCGGGTAGTCTTCTTCCCCTTCCCCTTTTTCTTCCATGGCGAGCTCAGGCCATGGAGCTCCCCCACCCCCATGGGCGGATTTAAGGGTATTCCCATGTATTCCTAGGAATACCGAACTAATTTGGTACACTTGTATGTAAATATGTGTATATACGTGTATATATAAATTAAATATATAATGCTAGATATTATATAGTATTTCGCGCATTTTAGCCCAAAACAGGTAAAAAACTAGCCTTCGGCCTTGCTTCCAAATTGCCCACCTCCCCAGGCCAGTCCACCTCAACCATTTCAGTCCTTCCTGGCCTCTCACCCTCCATCCCATGCCCCCGACCCCTCGGCAACCTCACTGTCGCATACTCTCTACCTCTCACGTCTCGGTCTCGGTCACAGAATGGAACAGGTGTTGGCGGCACTAACCCTAGGCTACGGCGACGAGCACAGGGGTGGTGGCCGAGCAAGGCAGCACCGCAGCCAGCCAGCTAGCGCGGCAGCAATAGAGTGGCTAGTGGCTGGGTCGCCGGGCAGCAGGGGCTGGGGCTAGCAGCGCACCCGCGCCGCTGCCGCTAGTGGCCAGATCCAAGGCCGGCTGCCTGCTAGACCTGATGGCCAGGACTCTACGCACCAAGCTGCAGGTCTCCATTCTCCACTCTCCATACTCCAATTCTTGGTTGTTCAATTAGAAGTTTAGAGTTTACTGATTTATAGGGCTATTATCTATTTGAGTAATAGTATCACTATTGGTTTGCAAAATGAAGAAGATATCAGTTGATTTAATTTGAGGACCTTATGGGATAGAACAGCAAAGACAAAGAAGTGGAAATATCCCAATTTTAAATCCTGGCTCCGCACTGCCCGTCCCGACCTAGCCCGGCCACCTCCACGGTCGCCAGGGCCCCTAAACCGCCCAGCCGCCGTCCCCACCGCTTGGTCGCCTTTTCTCCCCCTAACCCCCTTCTATATATGCTCGCTGGAGTTGGGAAAGAAGAGAGGAAGAGTGGGAGAGAGAGGGTGCTGAACTTACTGACACCGGCGAGGTCCTCGCCAGAACCCTAGCCACGGGCACATGGTGTGGTCAGGTGCGGGTGCATCGACTGACGGATAAGCAACATAGCAGGCCACTGCGATGGAGTATATCTGTTAAAGAAAACAACTCTCTGCATTACTTAGTTTATTAAGCATTGATGACAGGGCTGTAGTTGTTTCGATCCGGTTCAGTGGAGCTCATATCCTATGTTGCTCATGCGTGTTTCCTGTTCCAGAAAACAAGTACTACTAACTACTTCCTCCATCCGAAAAAAAATTATAATTCCAACACAGTAGCTAGTTAAATAATCTCAAATTCGACTAAATATATTTAAAAATTATAAATATTTATGATATCAAATAAGTATTTTAGATTTATCCTAAGATATATTTTTTATAATACACTTATTTAATATTTTTATAAACTTTGAACACGACGGATGAATAACGTCGTACTGTACTCCCACGGTTCGGCAGCGGACAAAATATTGGAGACACGCCAACAGTATGAAAAGGACGGATGAATAACATCGTACTGTACGAGGTTAGCACAGAACACACGGGTTGAATTAATAAATAATAATAAAGGAGTGGTAGCACTTACCAGTGGCTTGGCCTACTTGCGACTGTGGCGCTGAGGAGACTAACGGGCTGTTTTGGTTCTCTAATCGCTCTTAAAATTCATGTCACATCAAATGTTTAGATACTAATAAGAAGTATTAAATATAGATTAATTACAAAACCAATTAAGACTAATTTACGAGACGAATTTTTTAAGATATGTTACTGTAGCATCATGTTATCAAATCATGGACTAATTAGACTTAAAAGATTCGTCTCACAAATTAGTCGTAAGTTATGTAATTAGTTTAGTAATTAGTCTATATTTAATATTTTATGCATGTATCCAAACATTCGATGTGACAGGAATTTTATGAGTTATCAACCAAACTGGGCCTAAGCTTTTCCGTACGACTGAATACTTGTGACTGGCTGAAGAGAATAAGCCTTTCCGTACGACTGAACACCACGCAAATAGAGCTGTACTCACTGAATAGCTAAGCTATGCTCTGGAGGGGTGAAAACGGTACCAATAATTTTCGACCGTATTTGAGACCAAATCGGTATAGATGAGTTCAGATCTGTCCGTATCCAAGTTCGGATATTTAACATCCGATATCGTATCCGTATCCAAATATTAAAATCACATATTTATGATGTCGATACCCAATCGTATCCTATCCGACATAGCTAATACTATCCGTATTCGAATCCGAATCCAAACAAAAATATGAAAATAAATATAATATCGGTGATATTGGTCCATACTCGGTCCGTTTTCATCCCTACTATGTAGATTTGCTAGGATTCTGGAGGTTGTCGCACTAGACGTCTCTCAGATCCGCATCAGAGACGACGCTGAGTGGTGAATCCATGTAATTATATATATCCTTCACCACAAAAGCTACTCCTTATTAATTAATTAATTATACGTAAAAGAATTCTTCTCTCGCACAGTCACACTTACTTTTATAAACAGAAAATAAAGCAAAACCTCTCAAAAAATAAGAAAATAAAGCTAAGCCTTGTTTTGAGAATGCATCAATAACTAGGATTAACACTACACAAAAAATGCCCTTGTATTACTACTGGTGGAAAAATAGGCTTCAATTCCAGGGGTATTCATGGGTGTTCCCAGGAGTACCTAACTTTTTTTATGCATTCTTAAGTATATAGTATGTATACTTACATATATAAATATATAATCAAGTATTATGTGGTAGTTTCGCTGATTCTAGCCCACAACGATCAAATCGGCTTGGCTCCCAAGCTCACTACTTCTCAAAGGCCGGGCCATTGGACCCATGAGGCCTCTCCACCCCTTCGCCCGGCCTCTTGGCGCCCTCAAGCTCTGCCCCCAACAACCTGACCCCAATACGGCGACCCCCAACCATGCGACCGAGGAAGTCATGCGTGTGAAACAATTCTCCAATCCTGATTCCCCAATCTCTAACCATTGCCAACTGGCCTGGTGAAAGGTCCTAAATGGCCTATAAAAATCTCTACAAATACACTAGAGCAAGTGGCTAGTAACCTAAATGGCGAAATGCAATTTTGCTCTAGCTCTACCAGGGTTGCAAGCCACCTACACCAACAATTCTAGTTGATTAATGTCTCTAGATCACACAAGGCTATGTCACTAATTCTACACTAGTGAGCTAGGTAACTAGAACAACTAAATACACTAAGCTACACAACTAGCTAGCAACAAAGCTACACTACACTACTACCTCTACAACAAGTATGAAATAAAGTAGTGTAAGGGAAAGAGGTAGGGTGATTATACCATCCGAGGCAAGCGCTCAATCAATCAATATGAATACCAATGAACACCTAGAGATATCCAAAGAGATAAGAGACACACAATTTTTCTCCCGAGGTTCACATGCTTGCCGGCACGCTAGTCCCCGTTGTGTCAACTAATACTTGGTGGTTCGACGGCTAATAGGAGTTTCACAAACCTAGCCCAACAGTTGGGCCGCAAGAACCTACCCACAAGTGAGGTAGCTCAATGACACAAGCAATCCAATAGAGTACCTTCTAGCTCTCCGCTGGGGAAAGGTCAAGAACCCCTCACAAGCAACCGATTAGAGTCGGAGACAATCACTAACTCCACTCAACAATCCTCTAATCACTTGGCCGTCTAGGTGTCGGCAAACACCAAGAGTAACAAGATCACGACCAGCCCAAAAGCACCCAACTAGTGCCACAAGATGATGCAACCCAATGCAATGCATTAGAGGCTCTCCAATTTCACTCAAATGATGAAATCAAGTGTGCAAGTGAGTGGATTGTGTTTGCTCAGCTCCCAAAGGGTGTGCACAAGTGTATGAGGTGCCAAGAGGGTAGTCATGGCCGGCCACACCCTCTATTTATAGCCACACAAGCAAATAGAGCCATTATACCCCTTGGGATGCTCTACGCGGGGGCACCGAACAGGTGGCGGCGGCACCGGATAGGAACTGGCGGTGCCCCAATTGTCACTTTCCCGTTGGTCACCAGATAAGGCATGGCGGTGGCACCGCCATGGGGGTGGCGATGACCATCCTAGCCAAGTCCCGAAAACCCCACTCTCTGGACAAATAGGCGGTGCACCACCCTAGGCACGACGGTGCCTAGGCGGTGACCAACCTAGCTTCGGCTGCTCTTGGGTGAAAAGGGACGGTGGCAACAGACACCCTATGACAGTGCATCGCTGTGCACCTGACGGTGTACACCGACACATCTAGTGACCACCCTGATAGCCTCTGCTTAAACTATGTCCAAGCAGGCATCGCCCTAGGGGTGGCGGTGCACCGGACAGGGGGTGACGGTGCCATCTAGACACCACAACTTGCTCTCCGAGTTGAAAACTTTGACTTGATTCAATCCACAGCAACTCAGCAACTCCCCGCAAGCAATGCTAACTCTCAAAGTGTTTTTTCAAAACATGTTAGAGCCAATGTTAGCATTTCCCAAAAACATTTTCAATAAATATTTTCGCTTGCTCTCCGATTGCGCACTAGGCCTAAATGCAATGCATGAAGTCCAACACCTAGTGGCACTAGATGACCAAATTGTCTAGTAGAGATCCCCTCTTAATAGTACGGCCATCTATCCTAAACGTGATCACACTCTCTATAATGTCTTGATTACCAAAACAAAATTTCTATTTATACCTTTGCCTTGATCTCCATAGGGTTTTCTTTTTCTCTTTCTTCCTTTCAAGTTGGAGCACTTGATCATCATCACATGTGGCCATCTCATCATCTCATGAGATCATCACCATCACTTGAGTGCCACCATGCTCCACACTTGGGTGTATCAACCTAGCTCATGATCACACTAGATGACATAGGTCAGTACTTAGGTTTCATCAATTATCCAAAGCCAAACTAGGGATTTCAATCTCCCCCTTTTTGATAATTGATGATAACATTTTCACAAAGATATTCAATGAAATCTTTTTGGATCCATGTTGCTTACCCAAAGATTTTACCATATGTAAAGGATATGGACAAGTTTCATAAATCCAAATTGGTAGCATTAGCTCCCCCTACGTATGTTCTAAGAGTTTGGATTTGAAAGCTTGCACATATGCATGGATTATAAAGTGTGGGAGAGTAATGGCTACCAAATGATGCTAAGGTATAAAGAATGGACCTTTGAAGCGTGATATCAATCGGAGTTGCCAAAAGTACCATCCTTAGCACCATGGTTAGTTAGATTACACTTGCAAAACACAAACACTAGATACCTCATGAGATCAACATTATAAGCAAAGCTCTAGTTCCACTTTGTAAAGCAAGCAAAGAACATCTAACTATCATCCGATGCATGCTAGTTTTTAATTTCATCAATCAATCCTACAACTAGCATACAACACACAAGCTAGGATATAGAATTAGAAACTTGTGCCATGAAAGCAAACATATGTAATGCACATTCAAATGCATCAAACAAGTTTATGAGCTTGCTCCCCTACTTGTGTGCTTCAAATTTTAATTAATCCCCTTAGATTGTCAATCCTATCTTATCTTTACATTTCTCCCCATATCTTTGTGAATTACTTCTCCCCCTTTGTCATCAAAGACCAAAAAAGGTGCGCTCAAATTTTAGATAGTTTGGGATGAAACCATGTTAAGTGAGGAACATTTTCCTAAATTTGGTTCAACCTAGATCACTTGCAAAAGATATTTAACTTAGTTTGATCCAATGGCAAGCTTCTTCACACCTCATTTCAAGGGTTATCTTGATAATATTGAGTTAAACACTTATAGCTCATTTTCTAGATTAAACACTAGGTTCACAAGCCCACAAATATGTCATATGCTACCACTAGATCATTTCAAGCATAGAAGCAATAGTGGTACCATACAAGCATCAAATCTATTTGATTTTCATGATTGAGCCTAAGACATGATATGAATGACTAGATGCACTAAACAAGTCCTTAGCAAAGGATGAATGACATGCCAATCAATTTTACCTTGCTTTGCTTGAAGGAGAGGCATGTCATACAATGGGGATGAATCAACACATATTTGAGAAGTCAAGTATGTTCAATTCATTCCTTAGCTTGCAAAACCTCTTCTCATCAAGTGGCTTGGTGAAAATATTGGCAAGTTGATCATTGGTGCCCACACTCTCAATGCAAATGTCCCTTTTTGTTGATGATCTCTTATGAAATGATGGCGGACAACTATGTGCTTTGTTCTTGAATGTTGAATCAGGTTGTTGGTGAGCTTAACGACACTCTCATTGTCACATAGCAATGGAAATTACTTGAATTTGATTCGAAAGTCACTCAAAGTAGCGTTCATCCAAAGTAATTGAGCACAACAACTACCGACCAAAATATACTCTGCTTTGGTGGTTGAAAGTGCTACACTATTTTGCTTCTTTGATGACCAAGACATAAGTGATCTTTTCAATAATTGACATGTGCCCGATGTGCTCTTTCTTTCAACTTTGCATCCTGCATATTCGGAGTCTGAATAACCAATCAACTCAAATCTGGCTCCTTTGGGATACCACAATCAAACATTTTGTGTATACTTCAAGTACCTAAATATTCTGTTTGTTGCCTTCAAATGACTCTGTCTTGGTGAGGCTTGAAATCAAGCTTCTTCACACCTCATTTCAAGGGTTATCTTGACAATATTGAGTTAAACACTTATAGCTCATTTTCTAGATTAAACATGTTCACAAGCCCACAAACATGTCATATGCTACCACTAGATCATTTCAAACATAGAAGCAATAGTGGTACCATACAAGCATTAAATCCATTTGATTTTCATGAATGAGCCTAAGACATGATAGGAATGACTAGATGCACTAAACAAGTCATTAGCAAAGGATGAATGACATGTCAATCAAATTTATCTTGCTTTTCTTGAAGGAGAGGCATGTCATACAATGGGGGTGCATCAACACATATTTAGCTTGCAAAACCTCTTCTCATCAAGTGGCTTGGTAAAAATATCAGCAAGTTGATCATCGGTGCCCACACTCTCAATGCAAATGTCCCCTTTTTGTTGATAATCTCTTATGAAATGATGGCGGACATCTATGTGCTTTGTTCTTGAATATTGAATCAGGTTGTTGGTGAGCTTCACGGCACTCTCATTGTCACATAGCAATGGAAATTACTTGAATTTGATTCAAAAGTCACTCAAAGTAGCATTCATCCAAAGTAATTGAGCACAAAAACTACTAGTCGAAATATACTCTACTTTGGTGGTTGCAAGTGCTACACTATTTTGCTTCTTTGATGACCAAGACACAAGTGATCTTCCCAATAATTGACATATGCCCGATGTGCTCTTTTTTTAACTTTGCATCCCATATAATCGGAGTCTGAATAACCAATCAACTCAAATCTAGCTCTTTTGGGATAGCACAATCCAACATTTTGTGTATGCTTCAAGTACCTAAATATTCTCTTTGTTGCCATCAAATGACTCTCTCTTGGTGAGGCTTGAAATCTAACACACATGCATACACTAAACATGACATCCGGCCTTGATGCGGTCACATAGAGTAGGCTTCCAATCATATACTGATATATCTTTTGATCCACCATATTGCCACTAGCATCACTATCTAAGTTTCCATTTGTCCCCATTTGTGTACTAATAGCATTAGTGAAACGATCCTTAATTTTCTTGAAGGGAAATCCACAAATTACATCATAATGTGATAGTCCAGGAAGACCAAGCTATCACATTATCATTATTCAGTTGATACCACAGTTCATACATTGCGGAATTATAAGTTTACAAGGTATTACAAAACTTGGTAACACACCTAATTACATCATATACTAGCGGAGACACACATAGAACATTATCAAAGTAGACGTAGCACCTCAACGGGTGAAGGCTCCTCCTTCACAGGCAATCATCAGAGTAGAAGTAGAGCATCAGCGGGCATAGAGTTCATCTCCTCAACCAAACTTGAGCGCAGGAACAAGACCACCTAATCCTTCTATTCTCTATTGTCATGGTCATAGATGACATCTGAACCTGCCAAATATCTTTCAGTATGATTTGTACTGACCACTGGCCCCCACCCTATGCTTTGCGTTTGCTTTATGGTAAGTGTAATGCAAGGGTAGAGAAAAAGGCCTATTTATGGCTGTAGTTTTCCTATGTAAGTTCATCAAATATTTATAGTAGTTCATCAAGTTTTAACTCATTTCATCCACACGTTCACCCATCCCATCACACACATCTCACCACACTCTCACTCTCTAGACGGCAAGGACAACTCCCTCTCGTGCCTTGCCTCAATGGCCAACGCCAGAAACTAACAACAACCTAGGGGGAAGAGATGAAAGGACTCCACTCACTAATCAAGGGAAGCATAGGTCATAGGAATGTCCATATCTGTGGACACGGCAATATGTATAGATAGATCAACATTACAGAGCGTGTACACCTAGAACCACAAGATCACCATCATCGACGGTAGCCACCATCTAGGCTGATACTAGGCTACCTCCCAACCTACTTGTGACTATGGCGCTGAGGCGTACGACTGAATACTTGTGACTGTGGCTGAAGAGAATAAGCTTTTCGGTACGATTGAACACCACACGAATAGAGCTGTACTCACTGAACACCACTTGTAAAGCAAGCAAGGCACATCTAAGCATGGATATAGAATTAGAAACTTGTGCCATGCAAGCAAACATATGTAATGCACATTCAAATGCATCAAACAAGTTTATGAGATTGCTCCCCTACTTGTGTGCTTCAAATTTTATTTAATCCCCTTAGATTGTCAATCCTATCTTATCTTTATATTTCTCCCCTTATCTTTGTGAATTACTTCTCCCCCTTTGTCATCAAAGACCAAAAAAGGTGAGCTCAAATTTTAGATAGGTTGGGGTGAAACCATGTTAAGTGATGATCATTTTCCCAAATTTGGTTCAACTAGATCACTTGCAAAAGATATTTAACTTAGTTTGATCCAATGGCAAGCTTCTTCACACCTCATTTCAAGGGTTATCTTGACAATATTGAGTTAAACACTTATAGCTCATTTTCTAGATTAAACAATAGGTTCACAAGCCCACAACACATGTCATATGCTACCACTAGATCATTTCAAACATAGAAGCAATAGTGGTACCATACAAGCATCAAATCCATTTGATTTTCATGATTGAACCTAAGACATGATAGGAATGACTAGATGCACTAAACAAGTCCTTAGCAAAGGATGAATGACATGTCAATCAATTTTACCTTGCTTTGCTTGAAGGAGAGGCATGTCATACAATGGGGATGCATCAACACATATTTGAGAAGTCAAGTATGTTCAATTCATTCCTTAGCTTGCAAAACCTCTTCTCATCAAGTGGCTTGGTGAGTTGATCATCAATCTTATTCAGACAAAGGTACAAACTAAAAAAATGCTAATCCCTAAGTTATAGGTGTTCTAATGTTGAGCTAGGCATAATTATTAAGATCCTATGTTAAGGCTATATAGGGCGTGTTTGGTTGGGTGGCTAACTCCGAATCAGACTTCAGGAAGTCACCTTCTAGATGTTTGGTTGCCTGTAAACAGGCCAAAGCCAAGCCCCACTAAGCCACTCTGAGCCACGAGCTTGGCTCTAGGTGAACGCAGCAGGGACAGTTTTTTGCTGGCGAAGCTTAGCTTAGCACCAGGTCATTTTCTGCTCACCGCCTGCCTTGTGGTCATGGTGCTCCTTCTCATGACGGTTCTCCCTCTCTCCACCGGCGAGCCCCCACTCCCCTTCTTCTCCACTGGCTCACCCTCGCACTCCCGACGGTGCACCACGAGGCATTGACCGACGGTGCAGCGGTTCCAAGCAAACCACAAGCTACTAGGGTGGCTTCTTCTCGGGCACCGGCGACGCCACCGGCACTGACGGCTGCTAGGGCACCGGCACCACGGTAGGGGCGACCAAATCTAGGGTAGGGGAGCTCATCCCTGTTCTCTCCCTATGCGAGTGGTTTTGGACCAATTCCCCATCCGTTTGCTCCCTGCTCCAAGGCGCCAACATGGCTGAAGTGGCTGAACTTGGACAACCTCGCCGCCTTAAACAAGGAGCGTGCATCGCAGTCACACACCCCAGCACACGCCTCGCTCGCGCTCCGTCTGCTCTCCTCCACTCCCTTTGCTCACCTCACCCTGGCCAATCCTTGCTCTCCTCCGATTCACGCATGCCCCGCTGCCCAAAATCAGTTGCGCCGGCCATCTCCCCTACTCGGATTCCAAGAGAAGTGGCACTCACCACATGTCGACGAATTGCCTCAAAGGTAGTGAAGTTACGTGCACAAAGAAGCGGTGACTCTATCCAAGCCAAACAAGCCAACCAAACAAACTAGATGCTAGCTAGGCATAGATACACTACAACAGAAAAGATTTTGTGAGGCAGTGCCATTTTATTATTCAAGACGGGAGGGCTAGGTGGCTTCCTCCGTTAATCGGTGGCAGGGCCGCCGGCTGAGCGCCCACCTTGGTTAATGCTTAATGGAGGCAGGCAGCATTAGGTGTCCGGTTCCGTTAATGCTAGATTATCGGAAGCGGTCGTCATAAGGCAACTGCCTATGTTAATCCATTAAACGAGACGGGCAACTGAAGACATCCACTTTGTTAATCGATTATTTTTGGAAGCGGATGTTCTAAGTGTCCACCTCCGTAAATTGATTTACGGAGACGGACGTCTTAGAATGTCCATCTCGGTTAATGAATGCAACAAAAACTAATTCATAACTTTTTCATATGAACTTAGATGAAGACAAACTTTATATCGCAATTGTAGCTATCGACGAGATCTACAACTTTGTAGTTGAAAAGTTTTTGAATTGAAACTGTTTAGGGTCCCAAAATATTATTGTAAGTTCACAGATTTTGAAATTTAAAATTTAAAATTATCAAACAGTCTTGGATATTGGCATGGTCTATACAAAAGTTATAGTTCTCAATAGAATCTACAACTTTGAAGTTTGAATTTTTTAAATTTGATGATGTATTGACTCCTATATATGTGTTCTAAGGTTATAGATTTTGAAATTTAAAATTTAAAATTCTTAAACGATTTCAAATGTTCACATAGTTAATACTAAAGTTCTATTGGCCGACCTGATCTACATGTTTGATATTGACAAGTTTCTGATTTAAAGTCATCTAGAATCTCAAATATATGTTTGAAATTCAAATGTTTTGAGACTCAATTTTTAAAAATTTTCAAACTCTCTGATGAAGATACATCCTACATCAAAGTTGTAGTACTTGACAAGATTTAAAACTTTGTAGTTCAAATTTTTTTTTCATTTGAATTCATTTAGTAGCCAAAATATTCAATATAAGATTACGAAATATTGATATAAAATAATAACATATTATATATAGACATGAATGAGTGTGCGATTAAGTGGTAGAGACGCGACAGTGTTGAGTGTCTGGTCATGGGTTCGACCTTATAATAGATTAATCGAGGCTCCATTAATCCGTATTAATGGAGGCCTTTGATTATAGGCGGTTGCAATGCACGTCTCCGTTAATCGATTCCGCTCGCCTCAATAAGTCTTTTGTAGTAGCGATAGTGTACTCAACCAAACTAATCTATCTTGGCTTGCTGGAGACAGTCTGGCTTATTTCTTAGTCAAACTAGAAGAAAGCCACGTAACTGAACAGACCCATAAGTTATAGCAATTGAGTGGCTGGACTTGCTAGTGGCCAACCAGTCATCCACTGTTCAGCTAGTGGTGATTTCGAATGGGGAGTGGCTGAGGGGGTGTTTGGATCCAGGGGCTAAATTTAGTCCGTATCACATCGGATATTCGGATGCTAGCTAGGAGGACTAAACAAGAGTCAATTATAAATCTAATAGCACATGAGTAGACTAATTAGTGATACGAATCTATTAAGTCTAATTAATCCATCATTAACAAATGTTTACGGTAGCACCTCATTGTCAAATTATAGACTAATTAGGTTTAATATATTCGTCTTGTAAATTAACCTGTAATTAGTTTTCTAATTAGTCTATGTTTAATATTTTTAATTGGCATGAAAGATTTGACGCGACAGGACTAAGGTGCGGTCCGCACTTTCATTGTTCAGCTCAGGCCGGTGCGCCGCTGTCATCAGTCCTCGTTGCTGTATGCGACTGTGCGCAAGGGCTAGCAGTTCATGTGAGGGGTGGGCCCTTTTGTTCTTATGTGCTGCTGGCTCAAGCACAACGACGCCGGGCACATTTGCTTTATCGTTGAGTTGGGCTTGGCCTTCCACGGGATGGGCCTGGGCTTGCTTGTAACTTTTATCTGAGCAATTAGTTTTATAATTAGTTCATATTTAGTCCTTTTAGTTAACATCAGAAGATGCGATGTAACAAGGAATAAACTTTAGTCCTTGAATAGCGACTAGTGAAATATGATAATAATAAAAATAAAAATGCCAGCTTGCAAAGGCAAGCGTAGTGTCAGCTACTTTGGTTGCTTGAACACGTGAAAAGGCGGCAAGCTACAATCGCCGCTTCCAACCTCTACCCCGTACCATGTTTCTTTTGTCCCCTGGTAGCTATGCTCCTACGGCCAAGGATCATATGGTAATTTCTCTGTTTAAAGGCACAGAAAGGAGGATGCATGCAAAAGACACACAATTGGCATCGTCCACACACACACGTATTGGCCGGGCAGAGATTATTGGAGAGCTCTAGACACACAATCTTGAAGGCACACTCTGCAACAGGGAATAATCTGAATCAATTGGTGAGACGGACCACGTCATCTCCATGTCTACGGGCCTCAACGTCCTCCCTGAGCAGGTCCCCATCGATGGTCTCCCATCAATTGGTGAGACGGACCACGTCGTCTCCACGTCAGGGTTTACAATTTCGGCGAAATATCGCCGAAATTTCCGAAATATCGTCTTTTTCGCTGAGGTCCGAATTTTTTTTTATCGGTAAAAAATTTTCAGTTAAATTCATCTTTCCCTCTAAAATTACACCAAACCACACTAAAATGACCCTCCATATCATCTAGTTTTATCAAAGCCCTAAATTTCTTCAAATTTATTTAATTTTCTCACTCACACATTGGACGGCACTAGTCTATGCTGCTCGCCCACCGTCAGCACACTGTATTACCGCGGCTCTATTTCTGTGATATATTATGTTATTTCATCGATGTTATATAAATTTATGATGATGATGGATTATAGAGTTTTTCTAGTGAAATGATGCCAAATTTGTTTAAAACTCAATTTAAATTTATTTAAATTTGAACCGATATTTCTGAAATTTCTGAAATTTCGTATTTATCACTGGGGACCGAAATTTTTTTCTTACCGGTATTGTAAACCCTGCTCCACGTCCAGAGGCCTCAACGTCCTCCCTGAGCAGGTCTCTATGACGGCGGTACACGCCACCGATGGTGCCCGTAGGGAGGTCTGGTTGGTGTGGTGCAGAGCTCCGTGCTGCGGTTCCATGGCAAGAGCATTCATGCCACGATGCTCGGGGTGCAGGAGCTGCACCTAGCCGGGCATGGGGAGAGGTACATCTCGTCGGCTGCCCCAACCTGATCATCGTCCTGCTGCCCACGCTCGCCGTTCAGCGGGCTATCGACGCCAGGGTCATCTACATGGACTCCTTGAGGCATGCTCGTCTATATGATACGTACATCCCTAGCCTAGCCTTGAGCACTGGTTAGTGTAGTTTTGTTTGTTGCCTACCAAGCAGTGTAACGGAAATGAAAAGCACCCCTAAAGGGAACCAAACAAATGACGTTTTTAGTTCCCTAGAACAGGTAACGCCGGCCGGTAGCTGATTCGTTCCCTTACCTAGACTAGAATCAAACAACACGTACCTTACGTTTCAGCAGGTTCAGAAAATCTCATAAAAAACACCCAGAAGCCAGAATCTAATCTAGATATGTAGGTTAGGCTCCGCAGCATTCCAACACAGATTTTCAGTATCACTGAATATGAATCTACATAATCACATAATCATCCAAATAATCCTTCAAAGCGGATGCTGGCCAGCAGGGGTGGCTTGCCATGGGACGACGACGTAGGAGGGCGGGGCAGGGGGCGTTGACAAGGAAGGGGAGGCAGGGTTTGGGTGGCTGTGGCGTGGTGTTTAGGTGGTGATGATGTTGGCATCAGCAAGAATGGACAAGGAACATCAGCAAGAATGGGCGAGAGAGAGAACGGGAAGAGACATGGAGCTAAGATGAGGAGGTGCAAAGAGAAAAGGAGAGGAAAGACACAAGTGGAAGAATTTTTAAAAAATACCAATGCTAGCATGCCACCTCAGCCAAAAAAAAAACAATTGCTGATGAAATAGTATATATTGATCTACGATGCAGCAACTAACAAGTTAAGCGACCTAGAATTGCATTTTTAAGTTTATGAACAGGACATGGACATAAATGATACACCTTAATATAGTTATCAATAAATATTTAATAATTAAATATATCAATTAATCAATCATTATCTATATAATATTTATCATAAAATTATTAATTATATAAAATAATTTACATCAGCAAAACATAAATTAAAGTATTAAAATAATTTGCAACAAAAAATACATTAGGTTGAAACTAAATTAGAAAAATACTAAAATTAATTTAATATTTGCTTATCATTAATAGTATTAAATTAATATTAAATATTACTTATAGATATACTAATAAATAGTTTCAATGCATCATTAGTAATATTAAATTTAAATAATTAGTCAAGCCATGGAGAGAGATCGAAAAATACTGAAAAACGAATTCGGACATATCCATTTAGTATCCACGTTACCAATAGATACGAATACAGATATCCATGTTACAAGAATAATTCGGATTTCCGTGACATCCGTTTCCAACCTGCACCTATCGATGGTTCGCTGTAGAATTGGTCACTGTGCTGTTGCCGACCACGTGCGCCTTTAATTTGAGCCCTGCTCCTCTTGTCGCCAGACGCTGGCCATAGCTAGTTTTTCTATGGCTTGCATCGAGGCCCCGTACGAAGTGCTGTCTATTTCACTGTGGGACACAGACGGATGCAATATTGCGATCAACAATTTGAAGCATGAATACCACCAGCCTCACCTTTCCTGATTTTTTTTAATTTAATCATTTTTTAAAAAAAAACTTTTTTTGAAAAAATAGCAGGAGCGCTGCTATATCATATAAGAAAGCAATTCGATGTTTTACAAATCAAATCTACATATAAGAAGATACACACAGACAGAGGCACATCAAACAAAGTAAAACTATTGGGGTAGAATAGGACACCCAATAGATCTTGTGACGAGTCCAATTTCTTCTTTGATTAGGCTCAGCACCTGTAGTGGCGATCGCGTCGATCCTTCAAAGGTTTGAAAAAACTACTCACATTTATACAACTAAGCCTCCTAAACTCGCTTTTAGACCCTAGGCTTGGCACCATGACCCATGGCGCTAAGGTAACATGCCTCGATGCCATGGGCCTTGACGTCGAGATCAGAGGCAAGGGTTGGCGTGGATGCCTTTGTGACGGTGACATTCTAATGCTTAGCACCTTGGTCCATGGCACCGAGCTCAGCACCAGAGATCTTGGCGCTTAGCTCGGCGCCATGTCCCATGACGTCGAGCTATGAACCATAAGCCCGTGGTAGCTAGTTTCATGACCGATTCACACTTCTTTGTTGCATCCCCTCTGCCCCCTCTCTCTCCCCAATCCGTCCTACCTTCTCTACTCTCTTGATTGGACCTTTAAACCATGGATTTAATTCGTAGATCTTCGAGAGCAAGGTATCCACCCTCTCCTCCTCAATTTACACGCATCGATTTGATCTAGTTTGGTGTATTTTGCAAATCCTAGTTAGCTAGGTAGCTAGGGTTTGAAGCAAAGTTGATTTTGGTGGATATGCAAAGTTGTTTAGGTAGATCAGTTAAGTTTACAAACCCGTGTTTAGGTTCTTCCCTCGATTTGTACGTGTACATGTAGGTGCATGTGTTTTATGACTAGTTTAGAATGTTAGTTATTATGTTTAGGTTTATTTTAAGTTTAGTTAGTTAGTTAGTTTAGGTTATATGTCTATATTAAATATTTGACTTAGTGTTGGAAGACAACTTTTAGTGGATTTGTTTTCTTAGTACCCACTATTTTGATAGATAAACGGCATGTGGCATATATAGAAAAGTAGCAAAAACCAGGTTCCATTTTTTATAGTGCCTGGTTCGTGTGAAATGTGGTTGATTTTTTCTTTTTACTCGTGACACATGATCACAAGTGAGAAAAGAAATCCAAGTGGCCCAACATAAGCTATTGTAATGAATTATTGTATATGTTGTGTGTACATATACTGATATACGTCACACATCGATCTTGGATGAATATGGAACGTCAATCCACAGTTTATTCCTGAATAATTGAGGAAACACAGCTCGTGCGCGAATGTACGGCCACTTGCTTGGTTCCCTGATGTGTATCACCAATCACTACCGGTCAAGTGTCACCAATTATCGGCACGTACGGATGCACGTGTCGCAGCGCCATTTGATCGAGCAACACATTAGCTAGCTAGCTGACCCGCTCTGGATGGTGAGAATCTTAGTAACCAAGAACCGGCCAGTAGGAAAGCCCCTCGACGGATTGATTTGGCCCGCCTGCGTCATCCACCACATACCAAAACTGCAGGGCATTGGTTACTGTGTAGCCAAGCTCTAGCCTCTACCTGGTTAATTCCGTACGCGAGGTTGTCGTTTTGCTTATTTGGGATCGATTTTGTTCTCGTTATTAGAAAAGTAGGATCGATTTGGTTTGTTTTGCAATAGGGTGTTTGTTTTAGAAATTATAGGTTGGTTGATCGTACTCTTGCACTTCATTTTTTGTTTGCTTTATCTATATCTATCTATATCTCTTAATCCTAAACCCCACTGGAAGTCTATCACAACATACAAGTCATCCAAATCAGCAACCCACTAACCCATGCGATTATGACACATATCTATTTATGCAAACTATCAACGTCACCAAACTACGTATCCAATAACATGCATTTATTTGTCCACATCAGCATAGCACACAATCCACTAAAATTTATTTGCGATTCCCGTAACAACACGCGAGCTGAGGTATGCTTCTAGTCAAATGGATGAGTTAACCCCATTACCATCTCAATCCAGGTAATCTAATAATTACACAATGAATAGAGTTACTCCTTTACAAAAGAAACAAGGATTTAACTCATGGTCAATTTTACAAAAATGATTTTAGAAAAAATTTTAATAAAAATGTAGATGTCCCCTGAGATTGAAAACTCTATAACAGAAAACTTCTTTTTGACTTGGGATATGATTGTTACACTATATAATACCAAAGTGTCAAGAGGCGATCAAGGTTCAACAATATAGATCAATTCGCCTTTTAAACGTGAGCTTCAAGATTTTTACCAAGGTCGCAAACTTGCAATAATAAAGTGGCATAGAAGGTGTCACAATCCTTCGTGAATCGATCCATGAACTACATAGAAAGATGCTAAATGGGTCATATTTAAAATATTATGTAAAATATGAGATAGTAACCTTTATTTAAATGTAATAATAAAGTATTTATAAAATGGAAAAAATGAATGTCGCTATATAGTTGAATCCAGTGAACCATGAGTGAGTATGATACTATCATTTGCCACTTGAATCCACCAAACTGTCTGGGAACCATGCGCCAGCGCAGTGATATGGTCGATAAACCCCATCACTGGTAAATGCCATCTACCAGATCCGTTTCAGCAGTGATGTCGGGCTTAAACCCGTTATTGATCCAGAGATCTGGAGTAGTGAATGGTCAACGCATTGAAGACGTTGCTCTGGAGCATATCACTAGAAGTGCATTCAAATAATGGTTCAAAATGCACCACCAAGTGACATATGAAAATGGAAGCCCATCACCATTAGTCCAGTTAAGAGTGATGGGCGAAATATACCTACTTGATCAGTAATGGATGATGTTGATGTCTGTTACCTTTTACTTGTCATATGGATGGCCTTGGCCCACCGAACTAAAGGGCGGCGTATAGGTTACATGCATTGGTTATGTTATGTATGACCATCAATAAGGACTAAATAAAAAGTGCTTCTTGACCTGGCACCTTTCTCGCTAAACTTTAAACTCTTTAGGGAGGGTTCATATTTCTTTGATTTTGATGTTTGATAACAAAAAATGCTGAAGTTTTATGGCAAAAAATGGAGTTCTTCCTCCCTAAAGAGTTTAAACGCCTTACATTTGTGATATTTCTAACAAACAGAGCTGATGGTCCACTGGCGTAGATATACATGGATATCCTTTGGGTGCTTATGATGAAATCATGATAGATGTCCATCTTCATGCATTTTGTTCATGGTGGAAGTTACGCAAACTTCTACATTTTTGCCATGTACTAGTCAGAAAAGTTTGCTTGTTGGTGCATGCATGTAAGGTATTGAGTAAGAGATGCTTGTGATGATTGGGCATACCTGTTTGGTTTCACTGTTTGACGCTGTGGCTTCCATTTTGTGCACCTTTTGAGCTCATAAATGGCTTAATTTCCGCATAAATAGAGGATATGTGAGATCAGTTTTGTTTATTCCACCATATTATGCAGTATATATGTCTGTACCATGTATATATTCAGAGGTAAAATATGTGTAGATAATAATAGATTAAATTTTTTTGGTTCGGATACATTTAGGAACAAAGACGCTCACCGATTTTGTTGTACATTTTTGAATTTTTACCAGTATAAATAATTTAGTACAATATTACTTTTTTCCTAAAAGAGTATTTATGCATGTGACCAAACTAAAGGTTGGGTGTCTTATATGTGTGTCCCATATCTAGCTTGTCTATATGAGAAGATATAGAGCCATTGGACGATCTGTCCAAGGTAAAAGTGAGACTGATTGTACTACAGTAGAAAATATATATATTATATGTTACCGTCATTTAAAAATATATAACACGACGATTTTACAATGAGTGCCTTGTAAAGTACTCCATCTATTCTAAATTATGGATCATTATGGCTTTTCTAGGTACATAGCTTGTACCTAGAAAAGCCAGACTGACATACAAGGAGAGAGCAAAAAGCATACTTGGTTGAACCTCTAGAACCATCACTAACGGCTTCAGGGCTAGAATCAACTATGGAAATACATCATCTGTACAATAAATTTAGACAAAACACAGTTCATTCATTAAACAAACCTTCTATCGAAACGACATTATTACAATCACTTTCTATCATAAACCAATTATTATAACAGTCGTTGATTATTTTACCATAGTTCTAACAAACTCACTGCAAATAGAAAGTTCTTATAAGTTTGCAGATTCTTTTTGAAAATTAATACCTGCCTTTTCTGACTTAGTTGGATGAAGACAAGATTATATGAAAACTGTACCCCTGATGAGATCTATGACTTGGTAATTGAAAACATATATGTTCAAGGAGAAACTTGGTATCAATACTTTATTGGAATCAGGCATTCTAGTTTATTCATGAATGTAAATGTAGATTGCTAACAAAAAATATATGTTAAACAAATAGTAAAGTAATCTCTAATATATAGAGTATTTACATCAGGAAAAATGCTTCTGTTTGTTCGCCGAAGCCACAGTAAATAACTGTTGTACTTAGGTAACAACATTGTACCAAAATATTCATATAAAGTCAGATAATTTTTTTCCCAAAAATTATGTCTCCTGATAAGATCAACAATTTCGTAGATGCAAAAAATTGAATCTATTTAGATGAGCGAATGAATGTTAAGACATCTATTCACGTGCCTGAACCTTAATTGCTTCTGCTGGGTTTCAACTCTAGCCTACCCCAACTTGTTTGGGACTTAAATGCTTTGTTATTGTTGTTGTTGTTGTATTTAGATGAGCGAATAGTGTTGTGTCCAAGTCGCTGCCAACAAAGGTTAAAATGAAGAACTTTTTTACTATGGTTCGGGAGGTGTCAGGAAGCGTTAGATGTGTCTATGATTGGTGAGCCCATATGAGGAAAGGCGTTGAGAGGCGTCAATGAAGGAGGCGTCGGGAGGCGTTAGATGTGTCTATGGCGGTGGGCCCATATGCGCCATAACGCCTCCCAACGCCTGAGGATTATGACTTCAAATAAAAGACTGGCAATTCCTTTTTCGTAGTTAATTTTTTTTAATCAAGGGTAAACTGGTAAATCCATAATTGTAAAAATAATGTTTTGAGTAGTATAGTTGGGATGTATGATTTAAGTACTATAGTTAGATGAATATTTGCTTTAAAAAAAGATGAATATTTTCATCTTGTTAGGGTCCATTCGCGCTGTCTCTGTATTCTCCGTCTCTGTGCCGCCGCCGTCCTCCGCTGTTGATCTGTCCACAGGAGGACCTCGACGCGCTGCGCCGCTCCTGCATCGTCTCCGTCGAGATCCAGGCCTGACCCCTCCTCACTAGCCCTCAGCTCCCCAACCGAGCACGTGGAGGCCATGGCGGCGACGGCCATCCCCGCTGCCTGGGGGGTGCGGGTGGCGAGGTGCGTGCGTCGACATATGCGGCGGTCAGTGGTGGCAAAGCTGGAGGGCGGGCTCGGCAAGCCGGTGCCCACCACCAATTGCCGTGCCTGCTACGAGTATGAGCGCCGCGAGGGCTACTCGTGTGTGGCAGGCGATGAGGAGGAGGACGGTGTCGACGACCTGGAGGGTGAGTTCGGCCTGCACGACGGTGGCGCAGGGCACGACGACGACCCACAGTACGTCGCCGAGTCCATGCTCAGGGCGCAGATGAGCTACGGCCGCGGCAGGGACGCGCATCCTGGTTTTAGCCCCGTTCCCAATGTGCCGCTCCTCACCAACAGCCAGATGGTACACACCTGCTGCTCTCCTCTTCCTCTGCAGCAACTTACCATCCACCTTTCTTCCTCTTCATCAAACATGTGCTGCTTTTCTGTTTTCTTGACAATTTTCAGTCACAGTATGTATTTCCCTTTTGATTTGCTGGTTGGGCCTAACCAAGGCAAATAGTCACCGTAAGCAAGGCAATGTCTGATGTTGTTCCTGGTCCTATCTAATTCTCAATTGTGGCTAGCATCAGGGCAGCAGTAACCTGATGCTTGTGTGTACTTCTAATTTTCAGAGCTTCCACAAGGTGGATGGCAAGTTGCTGCATATATTCTGTACTAATTTTCAGATGACACAAGTCAGATGACTCAAGAAGCAAAGGATGGTCGAGACAAAGCATTGGCTTTGATGGACAAGAAGCTGTTTGGGAACCCGCAAGAAGCATAAGGTGAGACAAAGCATTCATTGGTCATGAGTCATCTTTAATTAATCTCTATTATCTATAGTTAATCTTAGTTACGGTCCTTATCTGAAAATTGTTAATCGTTGGCCATGTGTCAACCTGAGACTATTGTATGTGCATCTACTATTATCTGCTATTTTAGTGATGGTTGCTGCTGCTCTCTAGCTCATATGCTTAGCTCTGTTGCTCACATTTTGAATATGAGACTATCTGTTTTTCCCCTGTCAATATTATAACATGATTAGCTCTATAGTTCATATGGTTAACTGCTATTTCAGTGATGGATGCTGCTGCTGGACTGCTGCCTATAAAGACACTAAATTGGTAGAGGAGTGCCCAAGTTAAGTCAGGATGCGAAGTTGGAGAAAATCACCAGTCATGATTAAGTAGTGAACAGAGAGAGACTATCTGATTTTTTTTTTCTGAAATGAAAAACTATCTGAATGCTATCTGCATTGGCCTGAATGTTATCTGAATGAAAATCTATCAGAATGTTTTCTACATTTACCTGAATGTGCTCCTATCCCTGAATGTTATCTATCTGAATTCCCTTCAGATTACCTTCATCAACACATATCTCACATTACACATGGTATTCTCCGTCTCCTTTATCATCCCAGCCAACAATATACTTAATCGTATCATAGCCATCTAGAATCTCTCTCGCAAAACACTTTTTGGCTGCTTTTATGCTGAACTGCACCGTGGCAAAAACTGTTGGTGTGAACAATTTCGCAGCCTCTTTCTCAGTAATTGAAGCATCTGGTTCTAAGCATGGCAAATAATTCGATGCTTGAAAGTCTAGATTCGCTTCATTACTGCACAACCACAAAAGGCAGTGGTCAAAAAGTGCTCTACCAGCTCGAATAGTGTCATTTTACGATCTAGATTTACCTGAAGCCTAGAGTTTAGGCTCTCACTCCGCTAGTTGCTCCTCGGTCATAAGTAGCACTTATAAGCATGATACGCAGCACACCAGATTTCCCTCCTCTCATAAATCTGATACAGCCACGACTCCTTATCTATAATGTTATGCTTATCCAAGAATTCTAGCCATTTCCTCTCAATCTCTTCTATGGAGCAATACTCATAAAGGAAATACCTGAAACCATCCTTCACACCATCATTGTGAAGATTACGCATAATGTTCTGCTCAATATTCCATATGCATAGCCTATGTGATGAATTCGGCCACACCAGCCCGATTGCTCTCTGCATAGCAAGGTCTCCATTAGTGATCACGGAAACAGGATGTTCTGAACCATGGCATTAGAGAATGTGCTAAGAATCCACACATATGACTCAATTGTCTCCTAGGAAATAATTCCACATGCAAAAAGAACTGTGCTGTCATGGTGATTCACCCCAACAAAAGGATCAAGGGGCAGGTTGTACCGATTCATTTTGTACGTGCTATCAAATACAACGACATCACCAAATGTTGCATAATCAAGCCGACATTGACTATCACACCAGAGCAGTCCCTTGAGGTGCCCTTTCTCATTAGTCTTATAGTCGAAGAAGAAATCCGGATCCCTACGTCTGCATTCTATCAGGTTACTGATGACTGTTTGAGCACCACCAGCAGCAACTGTCTCCACCTTATTGTGATGGCAGAAATTATACCAGTCCCTTGTTGTAAATCCAACCTTATCATACCCACCGTACTGTATTTCCATAATATCGATTATCTGGTGTTTGCGGATCTCAGAAATCTGCATCGCCACAATATCAGCTTTTGGCTCATCGCTGATTCTTCTATGTGAACGCAGAAGACAAGCAAGGTCTCGTTCCGCCATCGGATGGTTGTGTTCATAGATGAAATCCTTCACATACCACTGCCCTGTATTCTGATCCCGTGCAATCACAAATTTAGCAGGGCATCCAACACGAGTAATATTTCGTGGCTTCCGCTTCTTAATCTCCCTCTTCAGCTCCTTCTCTTCGTGGAAACCTTCACTACTGCAAACAAACTTCCGAAGGGTTCTCTCATTGTGGCCGTTGCCCCACTCACAATAGCTTTTTCTCACACTAAATCCTTCCTCCCTAGCGTATTTGTTATAAAACCAATATCATTCTTTTTCACTACCAAACATCTTCCTAACAATTTCATTGTTCTTTAGCAAAGAATCAAGACCCGGCATTTCCTCCTGCATCAGTAAAAAAACAGAGTACATTAGCATGCCACGTCCTACAAGATATCTTATGCATAACGGGTTCTTTGCCTACATGCAATCATCATTAAAGAAAAAGGATTGACCAACCCCAGTTAACAACTCCATCACAAAAAGCGTCACGACAGCAGCAAGTTCAAAATTAGATTGCTCAAATCACGTGTGCTGTTATAAGCACCACTTAACCCACCAAAAATAAATAAACCTATATGAGGAATACAATATATGCCAAGAATCAAATTCACAAACAAACATTGTTTACCATGTGCATCAATGCCATATAGCACATGTTCAACACTGTGGCACCAACAGATTGTAGATAGATAGTCACACATCAAAAACAAGTTCAGTAGCAGAGCATGCAACTGAAACCAGATTTCACCGCATTATATTATCACTGTTGAAAAAGACCTGACACATTTTTATGATTTTTCAGTTTAGATGCTTACTAACTGTGCTTTATCTTAGTAATAACCAAAGTGCAGTTTATTACATAATCCTCCAAGCAAAGTATGTTTGTTTAAGATGACCATGTCCTAGCAACGAGCAATGGTTTATCTTGAAATCAAGATATCATTCTGTTGACATTGTCCGCAAGTGAGATGAATGAAATTTAGAATTTATGAATCCATCGTTAAGTGCAAAACAAGTGACTGGATCGATCATACACTGGAAACAAATGCATTGCTGCATTTCCAATTTATGCTATATGAGATAAATCAAATGCAAAACAAGTGAAAAGGACGGGAACCTTGGCCTTCTGCGATTGGAGCTTGATCGGATTCGGATCAGAGAGTTCTCCACGGCAAGCGTTGTCGACGGAGGGCACGGGGAGACTGGCGGGGGCCAAGCACGTCTCCTCGGCAGCTGCGATGACGGCGCCGGCGGGGCCATGGGTCGTAAAGCGCTAGGCGTGGGCGTAGGTGCCGCTCACGTCAGGCGGCGGCGCCGGGGAGGAGGGAGGAGCGCTAGCGCTAGCTAGGCACAGGCGAGGTATGGCCGGCGACGACGGCGCCGCGCGAGGGTGAGGGTAGGCCGGCGACGGCTAGGGCTAGTGCAAGGGATGGGCGCCGGTGTTACGGGGAGGCGGATGTCGGGCAGGCCGGCGACATTTTCCCTTCGCGTAGGAGCTCGGGTGCGTGGGCGGGCCGGGAGGGGTGGGCCGGCGGGGGTGGTGAGTTGGCTTTGCGAAATGACCATAATGCTCTTGGACAAATAAAATCAACAAAAATAGCTATTTTAGGTAGGCATCAGGAAGCGTTTCCAACCATTGTACAAAGTCTATAAAATGAATACAATAAGAATCATTCTCTGAATAAACTTGCATATATATAATTGAAGTGGTCAGGACGTAATATATGTTCAAGGGGTTAGAAGTCATGGTTCGAGTAACAATAATGTACCATGCACAATTTCAGCTTGAAAAAATGGTGAATGTATGTGGGGGGTGATGTGTCGCCGTCAAAGTTATATATACTTTGATTGAGATGCAATAATGTTTATGTAGACATATATAGATATTGATAGACCGGGAGAGCGAGGCTGAGAGAACCCATGACCGCAAGGTAAATTGCATTGCTTACATCAAAAACGCTTTTGCGCGCATGGAGTGCTTACCATCTAGTGCTCCACAACGAGCGGGGGCAGCGGCGGCGGACCTGTCCCTGACGTTGGCACCGGCGGTCTGCGGCAGCTCCGGCGACGACGACGTGGGCGGCAGGAACGTGCGTCGTCGTCTTTACCCCTGTCTTTTCTGCAACAAGACGTTCCTGAAGTCGCAGGCGCTCGGTGGCCACCAGAATGCCCACAAAAAGGAGCGAAGCACCAGCTGGAACCCCTACGTCTACGACGGCCAGCACGCCGGCACCATCGCTGAGCCGGCGTTGTCGTCGTCGATCGTCGACCGCAGCATCAGTAGCGCTGCCACCTTGTCCATTCCATCGCTGTCTCACGGTGGCAGCGCTATGGTCGCTGAGCCTGTGTTTGCCGGTGGCCGTGACGGGAATGGCACTGGCACCGCCGTCGCCCCAAACTTTCGAGCGAGAATGCTCCAAAGGCGGGCCGCGCTATTTGCACCGGTGAACATCAGGCCACTAGAGATGGACAGGGTGGTGGCTGATGGCACGATGGCTGGTTGCGATGGCACGATCGACATGCTCATTGGGTCAGGGCCTCCGCTGCGCCTGCGGCCACCAGCGCCGACACTGCTGACCAGGGTGAGCATCTGGATCTCAACCTGGAGCTGAGACTCTAGGTAGCTGAAACCAAGTCACAGTGCCACTCTGGATGTGCACCTTTGTACCTGAGGTTCTGGTATCTCTCTTTCTCAGTTCCTCGGTCGCATAAGCATGGCTGAAATATATACCATTAGTTGTAGTTTAAGAAGTCTACAATGATCTCCGTGTCTTGCAATATTATACAAGAGATATATAGATGTGTTATAAGTACATATGTAAAGAGATATATATAGATGTGTTATAAGTACCTTCCGGAAAAAAAAATCTACTAAGGGTGGCCCATGAGTGCTTATTTATTCAAGGATATATAGTGCTTCCTTCGGCCACACATGAGTGATCTTTTAGAAATTTCGACATAATCTCCAAAAGAAACTTTAACTAATAGGTTTTGCAAAATGTTTATAAAATATAGCAAGAATATACTTTTTTTAAACTATATTTCAAGAGAAAAAAGACAAGTCATTATCAAATAATCAAACTCAACACATACAAAATAACATGCATGCTACCATTGAATATATATGTCCCTTATTGGTGACTAGAGGGAGTATATATAAAAGGTCTAGCTTTTGAGATATATATATATATATATATATATATATATATATATATATATATATATATATATATATATATATATATATATATATATATATATATATATATATATATATACCATTGTATCGTCACGGATTTATCATCAAGTTGTGCTTGTTTATGTTGCATTCTTGAGTATCTTGAGTTTGACTAACTATATATAAAATATATCAATACTTATGTTATCAAATAAGTATCATTAGATTTGTATTGAGATATATTTTTATAGTATACCTATTTGATGTCATAAACGTTAATATTTTACCCATATATTTGGTCAAAATTTAGATACTTTCTGCTTTCCCTCAAAAAAATTTAGATACTTTAACAAAGAATGTGCCTAGAATTGTATTGTTTTTGAAATGGAGGTAGTACATCAAGATTTGAAATACTGAACACGATACGGATCCATGGAAAAACTATCATTAAACAGCTTGATAAATATAATATAGAATGCATCTTATTTGGTATGGATCTTATCTGAACGCAAAACGAAAACAGCCACCATGTGCAGCATGGAAAATGGTCTGTACTTCCAAAGTACGTGGATTAGGGGTGATTAATCTCAAAGCTCAAAATGAGGTCCTTCTAATGAAAGAAGTACATAAATTCTTCAATCATGGAGATTTCCTTGGGTTTATCTTATTTGGAAAAGTTATATTATAGCAATTGGTAGCTGCCTGGATATGGTAAAAGAGGGTCCTTTTGGTGGATGGACATCATCAAATCTATTCTTCAATACTTTGGATTAGCTAAACCCTGGCCAAAAATGTAAATCAATTTCTTTTGCTTGCATGATCTCAGATCAGATCAGGTTCTTACTACGGGATACTGATTAATTACCGAGTGTGATAAACACTCGGCAAATATGGATAAACACTCGGTAAATTGTTTACCGAGTGCCACACTCGGTAAACAGGACTCGGTAAACAACGACTCGGTAAAGTTAGTTTACCGAGTGTCAACTAACGGGGCACTCGGAGAATAAATCTTACCGAGTGCTAAGCCGGCACTCGGTAAACAACTACGACGTGACGGTCGTCAGTAACCAAGCTTGCCGTTAACGACGTCGTTTACCGAGTGTTAGACATAGCACTCGGTAAACAGATAACCATTTTCATGATTAAAACAATTCCGCAAATATTTTTTTCCTAATATAGTTTACCGAGTGTACTAGTAACACTCGGTAAACAGATAACCATTTTCATGATTAAAACAATTCCGCAAATATTTTTTCCTAATTTACCGAGTGTTCCACTCGGTAAAAAATGACACCTATATCCGAGTGGGATCATGGCACTCGGTAAAAAATGGCACATATATCCGAGTGGGATCGTGGCACTCGGTAAAAAATGGCACACTCGGCAAAATTAACAGAATCAGAACCAATTTGGTTCTGTTCTCTGTTTTACCGAGTGTAACACTCGGTAAACATGACCATTACCGAGTGTAACACTCGGTAAAACTTGTCGACAGTATTTTTTTTTGTTTGTTTCAGTGCATATCCAGCCACAATTAACAACAATTATAACAGAATATCACAGTTACCAACAGATAGACAATATATATCACATATATGTCCACAAATGTCACATCCACTCATTATAACCAACATATAGCTACAACAAATGTCACAAGCACAATGCAAAGTCCACAAACACCATCAACATGTCCAAAGTCCACAAAGTTCAACCCACTTCTAAGTTCAACATACAAACAAGTGAAACATGGTCCTGTCACATGGTCGGAGCCCTACCGAGAAACGGAGACAAGTCCAAGTCTTGATCGTTGTTCGATCCAGCTGTAGAAGGTCCCTGGAATGAGGGAGCAAAAGAAAATAAACATATTTGTCAATTAATCATAAGGTAGTATGCCAAATTCAAATATTCCTTCGAAAGACCAGTTAACAGTGACATCAATATATAGGCATATAATAGATAACACATATCAAGTTAGTTGCTGTTTAGTTCTCCTCTATGTGCAAGATATCGTCACACATGGTCGAGTAGACTGAACATGAATTGGGCAAACACCTATGTACTCATGTAGAACCTAACATGACGCCTTTCAAGGTCTGAACAATATTACTAATAATCTAACTTATACATGTATGTATCCTACTCTCTTCTAGGTTCTAACATGATAGTGTTGACTGTAGCACAATCTGAACTGAAAAAGCCTTTCAAGATGAAGAGTGACTCACAGGAGTGCCGTCGCGCGGAGGTGGAGGCACCAATGGTATCATCGGCGGCGGCGGAGGCGGTGGAGGCTGGCCCATGCTCTGAGAAAAGCTGGCCATGTACTCGTACCAGGCCTTCTGCGACTGCTGGAAGGCCTCAAGCTGGGCCTGCACTCGTGCCCTCTCCTGTGCCAACTCGGCCTGGTGCGATAGCTGGAGGGCCTGAAACTGGCTCTGTGAGGCCTGCTGTGACTCCTGCAGGGCTTCAATCTGGGCCTACAATTATTTATCACATAGTTAGAATGCAAATAAAGAACGGGTAGAAAATGAATGGACAACGAATGCAACAGAACTAACCTGGAGTGCTACCACCTGGGGCTGTGAGCGTGGGCGTATGGCCGGGCTCGAACTCGTGCTCCGGGCTCTAATCTGGGCGAGTGTCTGAGTGTTGGCCGTGTCTATGGTGCTGTTGCCCATATAGTACCTCCCGTGTGGCTTACCTGGTCCCAACCTCATGACGATGTCACCCTCGAGGTCAGCGGTGCTCGGATCAAATTCTGGCCCATGGATCTCTCTCGCCATCGCCGTGTACTCGCTGAGGCGACTGTGCACGCTTAGGTTACTGTATGCCTCGGGCGGGTCCTCCGGGTTGTAGACGAGGTCGGGGTCCTTTGCCTTGCCCTTGTGTGCCAAGGCATATGCCTTGAACGAGGCGCACTCCTGGCCGGGGTGGAACCGCGTCTGCAGGAAGAAGCACAACAATAAGATATTATGCATTCAGAAGTTAGCGTAGCAACAACGAAATGAAATCCGCGTACATATCTGGCTGCATATTCCTTGAGGGTAGTGGGCCCTTGTTTGTGCGAGGAACCCTGCATCATCGCACGGCAACGTGAGCGTACGGCGTGATATTGCTCGTACTCCTCACTCAACCACGTGTCCACAATGGCCTCCCAGCAGTTGTCCATCCCCGCACACCAAGCAGGAGGCACCTGCACGTACACGAGCACATGACAAATCATAAATCAATTTCGGTGCAATTAATCACAGACGATGTAATCTCATGTTTACCGTCAAGTATTGCTCCTTAGTTAGGGGCAGGTGCACTGCCTGCGCTCTGGTGACTCTGTTTCCTCTGCGGGCATAGTAAATTCTTCTGCACATAAGCTTTGTCTCGTAGAAGAGGTCCTGCACTCGGTGAACACAGACTCTGTTCACCACGTCATCCGCGTCCTCCCTACGTACTCCCTCCGCCAAGGTGTAGTAATCCTACAAGCAAATACAGTCAGTAATATACAATTAATGTGATGTTGTTATCAGCATAGTGCGATGAACACGTACCCACAGCTCTTTCATCACCCGGTCGGCCTTGCTGTTATAACACCTGCCAGCTCGATCAGTCTGATCGCTGGCGGCGTGCCAGTGGGACCACTTCATGGCGGGCTGCACAACACCATCGATCCTCACCATCCCGGGGTAGTTTGCCCTGCACAGAAGACCCAGGATCCCGTTTACTCGGCGAGAGTGACTCCCTGGGATCACCATTTCCCAATCCCTGCACAAAGTTATTGAGATTGAATATTAGTTTCTGTTATAACTTAAAAACCTGTGAATTAGTGTTAACATGCAAAAATTACTTACTTAGTTCCGGATGGTCGAATCACTGGCCGTCTCTGTATGGGTAAGTCTGGGAGGCGCGACGACCCTCGCAGCCAAACCGTAGGCACCCCATTTTCCTCTGCCACCAAGTCGGCATCCTCCTCGCGCTCAACCCGCTCGGAAGCATCCTCCCTCCGTGCCTCCTCCACCGCCTCCGCTATCTCCTCCCTGGTCTCCTCCTCCTCCTCATCCTCCTCCGTGGCCGCTACGAACTCGTGGTCGTCGTCCTGTGGAGGAGGTGTCGGCTCTCGACGCCCTCGTCGTCGCCGTCCTCCTCCACCCTGGGCTCCTCCTCCACCCTGGGCTCCTCCTCCATCCTGGGCTCCACCTCCCTGGGCACGCCCTCGTCGTCGTCCTCCTCCTCCCTGGGCACGCCCTCCACCCTCAGTCTGTGCACGCCCTCCTCCTCCACCCTGGCTGGACCCCTCGCCACCAGCCAGTAAGGTCATAACCGACCTAAGCTTCCTGATTCCACCGCCCACCATCAATCACCTGCAACAAAAGGAATAAACTATCAGTACGCATATACAAAAGTAAATGTATCATACATGTATAAAAGAGATGCAAAATAAGTAAATGTATCATACATTTATAAAAGAGATGCAAAATAAGTAAATATATCATACATGTATAAAAGAGATGCAAAATAAGTAAATGTATCATACATGTATAAAATTGCCATAAGTACTACAGATCTTACATGTACTAGAAATAATCATCAAGGTCATCGATAGGTGGGCCAAAAATCTCATCATCGCTATTGTCGACGTAATTATGATCGTCTCTCAAAGTCTCATCACTAGCGACACTGCCTGAATGGTGTTGCTCAAGTAATAACAAGTCCTTCGCGTTGTGAACCTCCTCTCCATCATCCCCGTCAACAATGATCGTATCATTGTCTACTTCCATTGCGAGATCTACATCTAAGACAATCTCAAAACTCCCTTCTAATCCTTCTTCTTGAAAGAACTCTCCGTCATATGTGTTTGCATCGATGTTATAATCATCATCGTTTGGGGCGGGTACTTTACCATGTGGCGATACCTTGTACACAACATCATACGCCTTAAGATGGTCTTTGGTTTGGCACGGGTATGAGAGATAATAAACTTGCGTGGCCTGTTGGGCCACAATGTACACGTCGTCTCCTAACAAGACGGATGACTTTAGAACTTCGACTAACCCAAGCTCAGGGGTCTTTATCACTTCTTTGGGATCAAACCAATGGCATTTGAATATGACAGGATGAAGAGGTACACAACCAGGAAACTTGAGTTTGTATATTTCTTCAATTATTCCATAGTAGTCCAACCCATCTGTGCCTGGCGTGAAAACACCGGTATTTGTGGTTCTTCGATTCGGCCGACTCTGCTCATGCCGAGTTGTGTGAAAGCGATATCCATTGACATCGTACACAGAGAATGACTTGACCCTAAATTCAAATCCATTGGCAACTTGCCTCAACTCGGCACTCATAGACATGTCAGTTTTGGCCTGCTAGTTCAAGTAGGATGATTCGTTATATATTTGTCAAGTTGAGAGTTAAGTACAAACAACAAATGAAATTGAATAGTACCTCCTCCTTGAACCAACAAATAAAAGTGGGATTTCGTTCTCCCGCGCCATGTCTTAGAAGGGTTTCAACTTCCGCTTCGGTGGGTTCCCTCCTGTGATGGACGATGGTAGAGGAGAACAAATTTGCTGTAACGGCCGTTAACAAGAGGGTTGGATGGGTGCATGCGAAATACTGACAAGAAAAGAAACAAGTTTGTGTAAAACTTACGCAATGTACGGGCCAACCTCTTCAAGGTTCCGCAACACATACAGCTGGATAGAGCGCCACTCTTCTAGGCTCAACATCTTCAAGGTAGGTTCACTTGCACTTCCGAGTTGCCCTCGGAAAAGGCTGAGGGTCGACTGATTGTCGGCAGCATTGTAACGAGGGGGTGGATTATGCACGTTAGGAAGGTTGTCGGCATAGTATCTTGTTGTGAAGTATGACACCTCCTCCACAATGGATGCCTCTGCACAGGAAGCTTCAATTTTGCATTTATTTTTGCATTTTGTTCTAAGAACCTTTAGGCATCGCTCAATTGGATAGCACCAACGGGCATGCACAGGGCCCCCCATTTTTGCCTCATATGGTAGGTGCAAGAGCAAATGTTGCATCGGATTGAAGAAGCCGGGGGGAAAGATCTTCTCCAACTTGCAGAGCAACACCGGGGCCATTCTTTCCATTTCTTCAATCTCGGTCCGAGATATCTCCTTAGCACATAGCTTGCGGAAGAACATGCTCAACTCTGCCATCACTCGCCAGATGTGATCAGGGAAATAGCCACGAACCATCACCGGAAGAAGGCGCTCAATCCATATGTGGTAATCATGACTCTTCAGCCCTGTGATTCGCATGGTACTTAAGTTCACACCCCTCCTCCAATTCGCTGCATACCCGTCAGGGAACATCAACGATTGGAACCATTGAAGAACTTCTTTCTTTTGGGCCCTCGTTAGGACGAAGTCGGCCTTAGGCTTCTTCCATGACTTCCCGCGTAAGGGAGGCAACATGTTTAGCTTTGGTCTATCGCACAGCGTTGCTTGATCCAATCTAGCCTTGACATTGTCCTTTGACTTTTCCCAGTCCATGATTGTGTGAAGGACCGCCTCGGCGAAATTCTTTTCAGTGTGCATTACATCAATGTTATGTGGAAGAAGGAGGTCCTTAAAGTAAGGAAGCTTCCACAAGCACGACTTGTGTGTCCAGGCATGCTCTTTTCCATATCCCACAAAGCCCCCCTTTTCATTGTCGACCACAAGACCATCTAACATCTCAAGAACCTGGGCACCTGTCATCATTTCCGGTGCAGAGTTTTCCACTGTGACACCTTTTCGAAAGTTCTTCTTGTCTCTCCTGAATGGGTGGTCAAGAGGGAGGAATTGTCGATGTTTGTCAAACGAAGAAAACTTGCCCCCCTTCTCCAACCGAAAGAACTCCACAGCTGACTTGCATATCGGGCATGGCATCTTCGTGTGAACACACCAGCCACAAAATAACCCATAAGCCAGGAAGTCATGCATGGAATAATGGTACCAAATATGCATTCTGAAGTTTGTCTTTGTGAATCGGTCGTATGTCACTACCCCTTCGTCCCATGCACGGACCAAATCGTCTATCAAAGGCTCCATGTACACACTCATATTAGCCCCCGGGTGTCCTGGAATTATAAGTGACAACAAAATATTTTGCCGTTGAAAGGCGACGCCAGGTGGGAGGTTGAGAGGGATGACGAATACGGGCCAACATGTGTATGGTGAAGAACCCATTCCATAAGGATTGAACCCATCAGTTGCCAGTGCAATGCGTACATTACGAGCCTCATTAGCTTTGTCGGTATGCTTCCGATCGAAGCTTTTCCATGATTCACCATCGGACGGATGTATCATCTTGTCAGTGTATCGGCGTCCAGTTTTGTGCCACGTCATCTGTTTTGCGGATTCCTCGCTCATGAAAAGCCGTTGGATCCTCGGTATGAAAGGAAGGTACCTCAGGATCTTTGCGCCGACTTTTGTTTGCGTCTTCCGACCATCACCAGATTCTAACTCAATGTACCTAGATGCCTTACACTTCGGACAGTACTTATCGTCAGCATGTTCTCCCCTGAATAAGATGCATCCGTTCGGACAAGCATGTATCTGCTCGTACGACATCTTGAGTGCACGAAGGATTTTATTTGACTCATACGTGTTCTTTGGCAGAACGTGATCATCCGGAAGTAGGGTGCCAACTACTGTCAACAGTTGATCGAAGGATTCTCTACTCCAGCTAAACTGGGACTTCACAGCCATTAGACGTGCAATGGCATCCAGTTTAGAAACATTGGTGCGCCCGTGAAGGGGTTGTTGTGCCGCATCCAACATGGCGTAAAACGCCTTTGCAGTTTGCTCTGGCTCCTGCTCTGCACTTCCTTCATCGAAAGCCATGTCATGGTCATTTAACATTTCTGCCACCCCGGCTTCAGAATCAAACTCCTCGATCCGTTGTCTCACGACCTCTTCTCTCGCACGATGGCGTTCACCATGCATGGTCCACCGGGTATAGTTCTCTACAAATCCATTGTTGACAAGATCTTTACCCATCTCCTCATATGTTTTCATTGCCTTGTTCTTACACTTCCTACAGGGACACCAGGCATGTCGCCGTCCGTTTGCAAATGCCTTCGTCATGAAATCATTGGCCTTCTCAATCCATTCATTTGTGTATTGACCCCTCTTCTGATAGCCCGTGTACATCCACTGACGGTCATCCATCCTAACATATAGACGATATTGCAGTTTAAAGCAATAGAGTAGTAGTGCTAGAGAAAAACCATATGAGATGATAAAGAGACATTCATGTTCTTGGTCGATTCACATAGAAGATGTTTGCTAGATTGGATGATGAGATTTTACCTAAGGTTTATAAGACGGTGTCATATGAAATGGGGAGATTTTATCACCCTCTGTAAAGAGTTGAGACGCATCAAAGGTTCTAGCAATACTTCCCTATCTTAACAAATGAAATACTGTAAAGTTCTAGCAGCTTAATTTTTTTTTTTGGAATGCAACCGGCAGCAGCTTAATTTTCTGGCTTATAGTGTTCTTGAATTATGTGCTCTTAGTGACCAGTTCCTTTTACAGAACTTGGGACCTCATGTTGGTAACTTAGCAAAAAGAAAATTCAGATTGCCCAACTTTAGTGATGAGATGGGGCATACTGGTAGACCTGCTAGATTTCCTTGTTTTTCTTTGTGAACATGTTGATAATTCTTGTGTATATACATATAGTTGGTGATGTTATTGAGGCCACTACACTGCATTCCTATCAACGTTTTGTCCTCTCAGACTCAAATCTCATGCTTTCGTGTAATGTCATATTATGTTACCCCCAACAAGCTTGATTTTGTAACTGATTGAAGCTCTCTCAGTGGCAAACAGAGTTCACCACTGATGGGAATAGGCCTATCGGATCGAAACTGTTGCCAGTGATTTCTCAGTATACTTTGGTTCTCATATTATACTACAGTATTTCTAAAGTGTTTCTGTTGTCGTTCTGCAGTAGTGACATGCAATAACTCTCTTTCATTTGAACCGGTTTGTTCTGAAGTCTGGTAGCAAGATTACTATGGAAAATATTGTTAAAAAAATACAAGGCAATGTTTATCCACATCAGATGTTTGAGCCATTTGCAGATACATTATTTTATTCTTGGAGTTAACTCACCCTATTGTTTCTGTTATCTTCACTAAGGTCACTCAGTCCGTTAGTCTCGTACAAGTTGTTCAAGGCCAACATAATTGTAACCGAGTGCAGATAATAGTCATTTCTGAAGCAAACTGGTGTGATAAGGTGAATTGAAGGCAAGTGCAACTTTTCAAGATTTTCCTTTGATATCTATCCATATTGATAATTGAAATGGTTGTTTAGTTATCTGGTAAGTAACATTAATATCACAATTACAAGGACATAACTTTGTATTTTCAGGTTGAAAATCCCATTTATCTGTCTTCCAAACGTGTAGTTAACCTTCTATATTATTTGAGTTGACCATTCTATGTTTTCATGGCATGTATCTATTCCCCTGAATCAAACAAATGCCAAACTGAGGACCGAAGTCAACCGCTAGTGAAATAAGTTATTACTCTCCTATTCCTATGGATGCTAATATGAAATGCCATTAGTATTAGTTACCCTAAAAATGTTACAGTTTAAGTCATACTGGCCACTATCTAATTCAAGATACATGGATGCTACTTGTGCATTATTTATAGGAAATTAACCATGTGCATTGAGAATTGTCAGGTTTTACAGTACTGATTGTTGGCACAGCTTAACTGTAGTTGTACTGTTAAGATAGAGCTGTTTCTCACTATCTAGGACACTTTCATGTGGTCTTTTCATGAGTGCATCCTTATGAACAATGGAAATGAAAGTTCAGTGGCAAAGTGGTCCTTTATTGTTGTCAAACTCACAATAGTACTGGGAGGATATTTTGGGTACCTATCAGGTCATCTTGTTAGAGTTTTGCCCACATCAAAGTCTAATGTGCGCTAATATTCAGTGCCCCACATCAGGTTTGCGCACAGTAGAATTTGCTTGTGGTGGGGGTCTGTCCACGAAAGGAACATTTCAGGTTTACATGCTTGCCACTGAGTCTGATATCATTAGAGGGATCTTCCATTATTAGCTGGGGATGGCATCTTCATGAAGTCCCACGTTAGGATAGCTAGGCAGCCCAAAAAGTTCTCTTTTCCCCCTTTTGTAATTAGTATCTTTCACATCACAGTTTGTGGTAGTGGCAACGATCTGGAAAAAAAAGCTCCTTTCCTGAATCATTTTAACTTTTTTTTAACATATTAAAGCCTCATGGTAGAAGCACTTGTGCCACTAGACATACTAGCACGGGCACTTTCTTCTGTCAATCTCTGCCTCACGTATTGCTGTCAAAATTATTATTGCGTGACAGGACCTCAGTGAAATCCTGTTCGCTGGGAAAGTTGGCACACCCAAAACTGTTGGCTGGCAACCCTTTTCCTGGTTACTAGATTTGCAAAAAGGTTCTGGCTATTTGTCTTCTGCGTCCACCAACCACGGAGTCACACCCTGAGTGGTGGGCTAACCATTCTCCCTTTCCCAATTTGGGGTCGCCACTCAATCCTCTATGATTCCTAGGTCCTACCATAAGCAACCTTGGAAAGCGTGTGCTCTGATCCCTCAACATTTGAAGAAGGATTGTAATTGAAGTGGTGTACATAGCAGCCTTAGAAATACTTGCACGGCAGCTAGGAGAACAGGGTTCAGCTACTATTCTCTAGTGGAAAGGATGGAACGGCAGCTAGGAGTACAGGGTTCAGCTACTATTCTCTAGTGGAAAGGATGGAATTTATAGTAGAGATGTGGATGTATGCTCAACCGGCAATGAGAGATCTTCTGGCCAAAGCAACCGGCACTGAGGAAATATGCTGAAACCGCAATGAGGACTATGACTGCCCAATAAAGGCAATTTGCTAGGTTTCAGGTATTTCCGTGGTCACTTGTATTTCCATCTTTACTTCTTTTTCTTTCTGTTATGTTACATTCAATGTAGATGATGTAATGACGCAATGGGGCACCTATATGTTGCATCTTCGATTTTTCCTAATTTGTTAGATGTCAATTTTTGAGCTTACTATTGCTTCCATTTCCTGAGTGGGTGGATTGTTACTTTGGTTTCTTCACTATATGACTATAGTGCTGTTTATCCACTCACTTTTGCGTAACTAAGCCCTCTTCTATTTCAACAGTCCTGGTACTGTAATTTTACTACTAAAAAGCTGCCAAACTGGAGATACTTGGGCTCTCCGACATCTACCTACTCATACTACAGGTGAGTGCTCCTCCTATTCGAGTTCTTCCTATTCATCCAGAAAGGCCAGAACATGAATAAACTTAATTTGATCTTGGTGCTTAAATAGTTATTGATACAACCATGTACGGTCTAGCCCATTTCCAGCTCTACCAAGAGATTCACTTTGTTCAACTGATTATTTTCACTGTGATAGTTCAACAATTTTCAGTGGGCAGAGATTTCCTGGGAGCTCGGTGCAGAGAGCACTCAGATTTCTTTGAAGGCACAGCAGGCAGGACCCAATGACCCATGTCCTAAGCCAGCAGCTAGCCAGCACTAGAATAAACTGATGGAGTAGTGGACTAGGTTGTGTTGCTTCCAGATAATGGGGACGACAATAAAAGGGTGGTAAAATAAATCCAAATCAAGAGAATAAGCCCTTTGATGTGATGAAGCTGTGCTGTCTAGTTTTGTAATGCCAAGCGGATGCATGGGAGCAGTGGTGTGTTACCTAATTCAGTCAGCAGATGAGCAGGTCCGGAGCTTGGAGGGGAGGAGGCGGCCGCGGCGGCGGCAGTCCCGCGGTGGCGGCGGGTGACCGCCCTCCCCCGGTGGCGGCGGTGGTGGAGGGGAGAGAGTGCTCGCCGTCGCCGTTGCTGCTGGGGCCCACCCCACCCCACCTCGCGGGAACGGGAGCGAAGGAGGGAGCACGGGGCGGCGTCGGCGGAGGGGATCGTCGTCCGGTGCGCCGGTGCCGGTGCCGCTGTCTCTCTCTCCGTCTCTCCGGTGGCGGCAGCTGTGGGGGACCGCCCGGTGGCGGCGGTGGTGGAGGGGAGGAGGCCAGCGGCCGCGGCGGTGGGGAGGCGTGTGCGGTGTGTGTGTGCGCGTCTGTGCACGAATTGAGGGAGAAACGGCTGTGTTGAATGTTTCTGTTTACCGAGTGCCTAGATGTACGGCACTCGGTAAACTCAAGTACCGCAGCCCCAATGACATGTGGGGTACATGTTTACCGAGTGCCCAGATCTACGGCACTCGGTAAACATAAGCCTGGTACATTACCGAGTGCCCAGATCTACGGCACTCGGTAAACAGAAGCAACCGTGGTAGAAGTGGGCCGTGGCTAACCTTTACCGAGTGTTTCAGGTCACACTCGGTAACTGTATCCATTATTTCATGCAAAACAAAAAAGAAAAAATGCCAATTTAATCCTAAAATTCACCAAACTTTCACACGAACTATTTCATGTCATCTATTTAGCTATCTAAAAAATTCCAAGTTCAAATCATATTGTTGAATTTCACTCTTAATAGAAATCCTACTCGTCATTGTGAATGTTTAGCTGTCTCTTTGGGAGATATACCGGTTCGGCAACGACGAATGTAAAAATACTTCCAAAACGTTATGAAATTTTTTCTATAACATAGATGTATGCTTCAATGTTAATTCTTCCAATCTTGTGATTTATCGAGTTCGATTTTAATTATTACAATTAAATTCACACGATATGTTCCTAATTTTCATAAAGAATGAAACTTTTGTGAAATATAGTAAATAAATTGAAATAAGCACCATATTTTGGAATGGAGTACTAAATACCATATGTGGATAGAGGAAAAAGAATGAAGGGAAAAACAAGAAATTTGGTTGAATTTTACCGAGTGTTGGGCCAATACACTCGGTAAAATATAGTGTTTACCGAGTGTATTGGCCCAACACTCGGTAAAATTTTCATGTTTGCCGAGTGTATGATCATAACACTCGGTAAACATGTCATGCCTAGACGCCGTCTGGTCACGGTTGCTGTCCTAGGTGACGTGGCACGTTAATACCGAGTGACCATTTTTACCGAGTGCACCCCGTCGGTAAAATTGTAGTTTTACCGAGTGTCTAAATATACCGAGTGTGCTGACTCGGTAAAGAGGTTGATTACCGGGTGTTTATGTTTTCCGAGTGTTGGCACTCGGTAAATAATGTTTTCCGAGTGCCCCGACTTTTCACACTCGGTAATTGGCGGAGCACTCGGTAAATACACAGTCTCCGGTAAATACGGGTCGTAAAGCGCTAGGCGTGGGCGTAGGTGCCGCTCGCGTCAGGCGGTGGCGCCGGGGAGGAGGGAGGAGCGATGGCGCTAGCTAGGCACAGGCGAGGTATGGCCGGCGACGACGGCACCGCGCGAGGGTGAGGGCAGGCTGGCGACGGCTGGGGCTAGTGTAAGGGATGGGCACCGGTGTTACGGGGAGGTGGATGTCGAGCAGGCCGGCTACGTTTTCCCTTCGCGTAGGAGCTCAGGTGCGTGGGCGGGCCGGGAGGTGGGCCGGCGGGGGTGGTGAGTTGGCTTTGCGAAATGACCATAATGCTCTTGGACGAATAAAATAAACAAAAATAGCTATTTTAGGTAGGCATCTGGAAGCGTTTCCAACCATTATACAAAGTCTATAAAATGAATACAATAAGAATCATTCTCTGAATAAACTTGCATATATATAATTGAAGTGGTCAGGACGTAATATATGTTCAAGGGGTTAGAAGTCATGGTTCGAGTAACAATAATGTACCATGCACAATTTCAGCTTGAAAAAATGGTGAATGTATGTGGGGGGTGATGTGTCGCCGTCAAAGTTATATATACTTCGATTGAGATGCAATAATGTTTATGTAGATATATATAGATATTGATAGACCGGGAGAGCGAGGCTGAGAGAACCCATGACTGCAAGGTAAATTGCATTGCTTACATCAAAAACGCTTTTGCGCGCATGGAGTGCTTACCATCTAGTGCTCCACAACGAGCGGGGGCAGCGGCGGCGGACCTGTCCCTGACGTTGGCACCGGCGGTCTGCGGCAGCTCCGGCGACGACGACACGTGGGCGGCAGGAACGTGCGTCGTCGTCTTTACCCCTGTCTTTTCTGCAACAAGACGTTCCTGAAGTCGCAGGCGCTCGGTGGCCACCAGAATGCCCACAAAAAGGAGCGAAGCACCAGCTGGAACCCCTACGTCTACGACGGCCAGCACGCCGGCACCATCGCTGAGCCGGCGTTGTCGTCGTCGATCGTCAACCGCAGCATCAGTAGCGCTGCCACCTTTGTCCATTCCATATTTCCATCGCTGTCTCACGGTGGCAGCGCTATGGTCGCTGAGCATGTGTTTGCCGGTGGCCGTGACGGGAATGGCACTGGCACCGCCGTCGTCCCAAACTTTCGAGAGAGAATGCTCCAAAGGCGGGCCGCGCTATTCGCACCGGTGAACCTGAGAACATCAGGCCACTAGAGATGGACAGGGTGGTGGCTGATGGCACGCTGGCTGGTTGCGATGGCACGATCGACATGTTCAATTGGGTCAGGGCCTCCGCTGCGCCTGCGGCCACCAGCGCCGACACTGCTGACCAGGGTGAGCATCTGGATCTCAACCTGGAGCTGAGACTCTAGGTAGCTGAAACCAAGTCACAGTGCCACTCTGGATGTGCACCTTTGTACCTGAGGTTCTGGTATCTCTCTTTCTCAGTTCCTCGGTCGCATAAGCATGGCTGAAATATATACCATTAGTTGTAGTTTAAGAAGTCTACAATGATCTCCGTGTCTTGCAATATTATACAAGAGATATATAGATGTGTTATAAGTACATATGTAAAGAGATATATATAGATGTGTTATAAGTACCTTCCGGAAAAAAAATATCTACTAAGGGTGGCCCATGAGTGCTTATTTATTCAAGGAAATATAGTGCTTCCTTCGGCCACACATGAGTGATCTTTTAGAAATTTCGACATAATCTCCAAAAGAAACTTTAACTAATAGGTTTTGCAAAATGTTTATAAAATATAGCAAGAATATACTTTTATTAAACTATATTTCAAGAGAAAAAAGACAAGTCATTATCAAATAATCAAACTCAACAAATACAAAATAACATGCATGCTACCATTGAATATATATGTCCCTTATTGGTGACTAGAGGGAGTATATATAAAAGGTCTAGTATATATATATATATATACCATTGTATCGTCATGGATTTATCATCAAGTTGTGCTTGTTTATGTTGCATTCTTGAGTATCTTGAGTTTGACTAACTATATATAAAATATATCAATACTTATGTTATCAAATAAGTATCATTAGATTTGTAATGAGATATATTTTTATAGTATACCTATTTGATGTCATAAACGTTAATATTTTACCCATATATTTGGTCAAAATTTAGATACTTTCTGCTTTCCCTCAAAAAGAATTTAGATACTTTAACAAAGAATGTGCCTAGAATTATATTCTTTTTGAAATGGAGGTTGTACATCAAGATTTGAAATATTGAACACGATACGGATCCATGGAAAAACTATCATTAAACAGCTTGATAAATATAATATAGAATGCCTCTTATTTGGTATGGATCTGATCTGAACGCAAAACGAAAACAGCCACCATGTGCAGCATGGAAAATGGTCTGTACTTCCAAAGTACGTGGATTCGGGGTGATTAATCTCAAAGCTCAAAATGAGGTCCTTCTAATGAAAGAAGTACATAAATTCTTCAATCATGGAGATTTCCTTGGGTTTATCTTATTTGGAAAAGTTATATTATAGCAATTGGTAGCTGCCTGGATATGGTAAAAGAGGGTCCTTTTGGTGGATGGACATCATCAAATCTATTCTTCAATACTTTGGATTAGCTAAACCCTGGCCAAAAATGTAAATCAATTTCTTTTGCTTGCATGATCTCAGATCAGATCAGGTTCTTAGTTCAGCTTATCCTGAACTCCTGTAATCTGCTAATTTTTTTTTTTAAAATCTCGCTCTACAAGAGGCTAAAAAACTGCCCAGCATTCCATTCCCTCTTCCACCTCCCGTTATGTCTTGAAGCTTTTTTGGGGGCTTTATGTTTTGAAGCTTTTGTTCAACATTCCAATATCTAGCAGGCCAGCGAGACGATCTTCTTTTTATAGAAGAGCGTGATTCTTGGTCATATATTTGGGTGAATTAACAATTGCATTTACAGTTCAAGGAAGGCTTGCAAGCATATGAAAGGACATATAGAGGTACATCCATTTTTCAAATGCCTCTGGAAGAGTTGCAATCAATTGAGGCACAAGGTTTTCTTCTCATTACTTTTAAAAGATAAGTTAAATATAAGGAATATTCAGTGTAGGAAAATATGTAACTCCTATAATTATGTTCTATGCTCTGATGAGGTGGAAGAGACTCTGTAACACCTCTTCCTTTTTGCTCTTTATCCAAAATTCCAAATCATGCTGGGCATGTTTTAATTAATGAGAGTCAATCAACACTCCAGATTCTAGAACCTTTTCAGCAGCAACTTTAAGTTTCTTTCTTCATGGAAATCATAGTACTAATATGCTAGAGCATTTTGACTACAAGGAATGGAAAGATCTTTAACAATCAGCAACGACTAACTTTGGCGTCATGTAGAGTTGTGTAGACTGAATTTCAATCAAGATTTCACCATGGTTATCCATAGAGCAAAGGGTACATTTTTTTGACAAATTGTAAATTGGCTTGAATCCTTGTAATATACGTAATTAATCTCCTGTTTACTTTAATACAATTTTCAGTAAGGGGGGAGGCCCTCCTGTCCCATAAAAAACTGAAACTTCAAATGCTTGGATGAATGACACTATATATGTGCATTAATATAGTCAAATCATGTTTCAGTTTTACAGTATTGGGCTTATAATCTTTTAATAAATTCATGGAGTACCAGTGTTGAGACTGGCGGTCTCAGACAGTGGGGAATTGGTAGGGGCCTCCGCCCGATGAGTGCGGTAATCGGGCGGAGGCTTTGGATGGGTTGGCTCGGTGAGTGGGCGTGCAAGGGAGTGACACGCAATGCAATGGTTTCATTAATACATTTACCAACCTTTTGCACTGTTACAAGTGTTCCCTATTTATAGGACTCAACTACTTCTTGACAGAATTTATTACAATGCCCCTCAACTGCTACAGTACATTCCTGGAATATTCCGCCACTAGTCTCTCGTTTGCGGGGCAATCTTGCCACACCGTCTTCAAGTAATGGGCCTCCATAAGCGGCCGCCCCACCGTGCCTTGGTCTTCGGCCCAGAGGCCTGGGCGTCTCCGACGCTGGCCTCCGTCTTCAGGGGCGCGCCGCTTCCTACGCGGGTCTCCGCCGGTCCGGTCGGAGACCTCATCCGTAAGTCTCCGCCCGACCGCGCGGGGGCCATGCTGGCGCGCTCGCGCGGACCATGGGTGCCTGCGCTTAGGTACCTGCACACACTTAGGCAAGATTGTTTGTTTGATTAGTTTGGGGGTAGGGCGACCTCCGCCTCTAGCGCCGAAGACGCCCGTCAGCCGAAGCAGGGCGGCGTCCGCCTGAGCGGCCGGAGATGCCTGTGCCCGGTCCGGGTGGAATCCATGACACGCTCGCTGAGCCTCGTGTAGCACCCTACAAGCATGGCCAGGAAAGTTCCTTTAGTCAGCGCTAGATCTCCGCCCTAAGACGGTCGAAGACGCCTTGGTGACACCTCGCCGTCGGAGGCCTTCGCCACTCGCCGAGGCCGTGTTACAACAGTTCCCCCCTTTTAAGACCACGGTTTGCCTGAGCGTGCCGTGAGCTCAAAATGCCTTGACCAAAAGGTGTCCGCGGGGGCGGAGGCCACACGCATTGGCGTCTCCGAGCGAGGCCCCGCTGCTTCCCCCCTGGCCTGCTCTGGCGCGGCCGCTGGTCTCGTTGAGAGTAGCCGTTGGGCAGCAAATCTAGCCGTTGTCCTACGTTGTGGCCGTGTTACATCGTGTCAGTCTCCGTTGTATACCTTGCGACTTCTTCGAAGATAACCGTGTGCGGCAGGCGAATTCTCTGGAGATGACCGTTGTATGGCGGGAGCCGGACCGCCCACCCACGGCCTATATAAGGGCAGGGTTGGTGGCGGGGTCCTCCCCCCCGCATTGCTCATTCGCTTTCCTTGCCTCTGAGAAATTGCTCTCTGCTCTCTCCGCTTTCGCGTTTGCTGCTTTCGCGCGTTCCGTCTTTCCGCCTACGTCTTGTGCTTAGGCTGCCGCCGCGGTGGCTTTCTTTTCCGCCTCCGCCCATACTCGCCGGCCCGCCTTCTTCGGACCCTATCGCCACCTTCTCGGCGTTAGGGCCTGCCGGCTGGGGTGCGCGTTTTGAGGAGTGCATGCTTGCCTCCGCCTCTGCGTTAGAATTTGAAAAGCTAGTGGAGGAGGATTTGGGGAGTGTCTCTGCGTCCGTCGGAGACCTGATCGCTGCGGATTCCAGAGACATGGCGATAAAGTCATGGGATTTCGGCCCTTCCTCCATTACTGAAGAGGCGGTCGCGGAGATGGTGAAGGAATCGTGTTTTCCTTCTTCGAGGGTAAAAATCCCTCCTGCCTGGCCAGACTGTTCCGGAACTGGAGGAGGGATATGCGGTGGTGTTTCAGGACTTCTTCACCTGCGGCCTCTGCCTTCCTTACATCCCCTTCCTTCGCCGGGTGTTGGAGACCTTCAATGTCTAGCTCCATCATCTGACTCCTACTGCCTTCCTTACGCTCAGCAAATTCTGCTGGGCGTGTGTTTCTTATGGTGCCGAGCCGGATGTGGACACCTTCTGCGCGTACTACGAGCTGCAGAAGCAGCCGAAGAAGAAGAAGGAGGTGCGGGAGGGCAAGGAGGTGGAGTTGACCTACCAGTATGGTAGTTGCACCTTTATGTCGAAGAGGAACCAAGGCGTAGACCGCCTGGAGATCTCTTTTTGCTAGAAGGGCAAGTGGGACCGCGGCTGGCTTGAGCAGTGGTTCTACGTGAAGACCTACGGGGTCCATGGCACTACCGAGGATGGTGTTGAGGTCGTGGAGTATCCATTGACTTCAAGAATGGAGGAGATGGCACCGCATACGCGCGTGGATCCACCGGAGGAGGTGTCTCCATCGAGGGAGGCTTGCGACCGGGCTTTTGTGATAGCGTGCCGCTACTCCGGGGGCCATGACCTGGTGGAGGAGATTATGGCCTCCAACTACTGGCCCCTAGGCAAAGACAACCCAGCCTTTCGGCTGGAATAGGTGAAGGTTCCTGTTTTTGGGCCGGAGGCCGGGATCCCGTTCCCTCGCTTCGGGCAGTCTTTGGGGGAGGGGGTGACGGAGGATAGTTTCGTCTCCAAGGTTGAGGAAGCGGCCGTCGGATTGGTTGGCAAAATTTCCGAGCGTGAGTACATGTCTTGGAGAGCCGTGGCAGGCACCATGCCGCGGCTCAATCGAGTTTTTGAGGAGGTCGGGATCGTCTACCGAGAGCGCGAGGTTCCCGCCGAGGTCCTGGCTTCAATTGAGAAGAAGAAGAAGGCCTTCGCGAAGAATGTTACGGTGGAGGCCGAGTCCAAGAAGAGGAAGGGCGCCGTTGCTGCTCGGGCGCCTACGAAAAAGAAGAAGAAGAGCGGTACTCTGGTGATCGCGCCGGCCGTGTCTTCTGCTGGTAGTGCTGGTGTTGCCTCTGCTGGCAGTAAAGACGTTTCAGAGCTCCTCTATCCCATCAGTGGACGTGTGAGTCACGAGCGGAGAGGATCGCGGCTCGCCTGGGGCTCCGGTGGGCCCTATGAGCGGCGTTGTGAGCTGGTGCTGGGCGTCCAGGAGCCAGCGCTGCTTCGGCGCGCACCTTGCATGGTGTTGTGAGTGTCGGCGAACAGCCGGAGGCTAGCGCTGCCGATCCTATGCCCGACATTCTTGGCGGGCTATATTCAAGTTCTGAAGAGGGCGCGGAGGCCGCCTTGCAGCACGCTCCTTCGTCTCCCACCATTGTTGCGCCTTCGTCCGCGCCAGCGGCCGATGTCGGGCAGCCGGAGGCCGTGCTTGCTGAGCAGTCCCCGGCGGTTCGGTCTTCTTCGAGCCCTCTGCCCGCTAGGCCGCTGGCTGAGATCGGGCCCTTTGGGCCTTCATCGCATGATATGGCGGAGACTTCTGCCCAGGGGCTCGGCAGGTGGCCCAGCCTGGGCTTTTTATGAGTAAGTTTGTTTGGTGCACATTTTTGTGTTTACTGTCTTCGCCCGGTCTGTTTGTTTATGTATTGTACCAAGTGCTAATACCGTGTACTTGTTGCTTTATAGGTGATGTCATGGCTGGACTCCTCACCCCGGAGGATGCGAGCGGCTGCTGCCGGCGTCAGTTTTGGTCCAGGGCAGCCAGGGCTCATGGCGCCGGGTCCAAGTGAGTATAGAGTGTTTTTATTTTACTCGTCTTTTGGCCTGTTGTTATTGTCTATTTCTGATCGGCTCTCTGACCTGAGTTGTTGTTGTTGTTGTTTTTTTACACAGGCTCCTCCGACACTTCTATCTCAGGTTGGGAAGAGTGCTATCTTGGGGTTCTTGGAGACATCGGAGGTGGTCTCTGGCAGTTGGTGTATGTATTGTGAGATTTGCTTTTCTCACCTTATGGTCTTGTGTTTGTTTGTTCTTCTTTGGACAGATCGCTTCAAACAGCGTCTGAGGGACATGGATTTCTTCCAACTTCTCCGTGTTCATCTGGAACACCAGAGCTTGGTGCATTTTTGGCTATTTCCCTTTTTTGGTGTATGTTCGCGTTTAGACTTGTTTTTGTTTCTATTGCTGATCGCCTTGGTCTTCTTCTTTTATAATCATAGGGGTATCACACGGCCATTGTTATGGAAGAGCACTACACTCGTGAGGTCTCTGACCGAGATACTGCGATTGAAGCGCTGAAGGCGGGGAACGAGCGCCTGGAAGGTGAAAAAGGGGGTTTGTCCAACTCCCTTATAGCTCTCCACCTTTCTCTGGCGGAGAAGGAACAAGAAAAGGAGGCTTTGAGGGCCGATCTCGCCAAGGCCCGGGATGCGGAAGCTTTGTCCACCGAGCAGGCCCGCAAGGCGAACGAGTTGGCCGAGGGTCTCCGGCGAGAGCTGGCCTCTGAGAAGGAATCTGCGGCTGCGGTGGGGGAGCAACTGTCTTTGACGACGAGGCGTTTGGACTCGGTCAAGGGGGTCCTTGCTCCAACCGTTGGCCATTACTGGGCCATCGTTGCCGAGTTTGGAGGCAAAACCTCCGCTCCTCCGGAGGAAGACAGCGTCTATGCCCTCGCCTCCTAGCTAAAGTGTCACCTTGCAAAGCTCCTCGGTCTGATCAATGGCTGCACGAACTACAGGGCGCTGGCAGGAGTATCGAATTACGCCAAGCTTTTGGTGCGCGGCGGGTGTACGCATACCGAAAGTATTCCGGAGGGAGCGCTTCCGGGTCCGGAGGAGCTTGGTGAGACTTCTCTTGGTTTGCGAAAAACCTTGAGAAATTTTATTGGGTACTTTTGGGCTCCATTTGGGAGACCTGCCACCCGGAAACTAGAGGAGGAAAAGAGGACGAAGGTATTTCTAGTCTTTGTAGCCGATATTTTTGTCTCCTTGCTTTTTGCGAAGCTGCGAAGGCTTTCATTGCCTATGCCCCTGATACTTTAGCCTATGCTACAGGATGCACAGAAGAGTCTTGCGGGTAGGCCTCCGTCAGTTCCGCGCTCGTCGACCGCGGGCGGTGCCTCCGCCACCGCTGGCGCTGCTGTGGGCGCTACGATCGGCGGTGGTGATGGTCGGAGGCCGTAGGCGCCGTGCCCGCCCACAGTTGATGCGGGCTCTGTTTCAGGGACTTTTGCCACGGCTGATGCGCCGGAGGTCTAGGCTCTTTGTAGCACTTAGTTGTTTTAACTTGTATTTTGTAGTCCAGTTGGACTCTTGTAAATAAAGTTTATTTTGTTCTGAATGGTTTTGTGGGAAATTTTAACCTTGCGCAGGGTTCTGAATCGGGAGCCTGTGCAAGATGTTGCGCCTTTGACTCTCTACAATGACGGTATTTATGTGAGCGGAGAGCTTTGGGAGTATTGGCGTTCGACCTTTCCCTGCAGCGTTGCGCGCGACGTGTTTGAGTCAGTTAGGTTTGACATAGACGACGAGCGCACTGGGTTTACTCGCGCGCTTGCTTGGCATGGACCTCCGCCGCAGTAGTTTGGATTTTATTGCTAGTTTGTGTCCTGTAAGAATGCTACTTGACGTTTTATGGAATACAAAACAGGTTCACTTTCTTGATTGTTTGTGCGTGGGCTTGTGTCTGTTGTGCTAGTTTACATATCTCGTCTAGTCCCGAGCTTGCACACCGTGGGCCTTTGCTTGGGCGAACGTGTGCGATACAGAGGTGGTGGCCAGGACCTTCGACCCATGTTCTCTCCTTCTCTGTCATTGCTTGATGGCCGGGGTAGAAGTGTTGGTAGTTTTTTGGCCGGCGGAGGCGTACTTGAAGTCCGCCTGGCGAGGCTTGCTGAATTGGTGTGTGATCCTGATAGGAGGTTTGGCGCAGCTTGTGCAGACGGCGGAGACTTTTGGTATTTCTTTAGCTGGGTGTTTTAGCTGTCTGGTGGTATGGGCCTCCGACGCTACACACCCGTGGGACATGTTTCATTTGTGGAGATGTCAAGGTTAGGTCTCCGGCGTCAGGGGGATGTTACGAGATTTCGTGCGATATCCCCCTTCTTCCGTAGGCCTGCGCTGTTCATCACAGTGCCATAGTTCCTGTCTCTTTTCCCACTATCTACGACCGTCTACTGGTGGCTCCGACTTTACGAGTTTTTCGTACAATATCTACGGCCGACTTAGATATCTAAGGAGACCCCTGCCTCCATGGCCGTTGCTGTGGCTTGTGCTTGTGCTCTGCCTTCTTCCCCCCTTGCGCCTTATGCTGACTGAGGTTTTAAGGGCATTGGGGGAACCCGTTTTATAGTGGTGTGGTGGCTTTTGGTTGTTAAATTTTTGGTGCGTTGTTTGTTGGAACGTATCTTGGCTTTAATGGCCTATATCTTGGTTGTATTATTCGTGTCTTTTGAGATCTTTTGAAGTAAATAGGCCTAGTGCCTAAGTGACAGGGTTTTGTTAGAACTTGTCCTCGTTTTGCTGTTTTCGATGGCGAAGACCTTCTTCCTAGTTGTAGCGCCATAATGGTGTTGCCCCTGATGCTTGGGTTGGTTTTTTGTTAATTTCGGAGGCCTGTTTTGGCCGAGGTTGTTTTTGCCTTGCTGCCTGAATTTGTTCAGGTCTTCGTTAAGGTCAGAGGCCTGTTTGGCCAAGGTTGTTTTTGCCTTGATGCCTGAATTTGGTCAGGTCTTCGTCAAGGGTCAGAGGCCTGTTTGGCCAAGTTGATTTCTGCCTTGATGCCTGAATTTGGACAGGTCTTTGTCAAGGGTCGGAGGCCTGTTTGGCCAAGTTGATTTCTACCTTGATGCCTGAATTTGGACAGGTCTTTGTCAAGGGTCGGAAGCCTGTTTGGCCATAGAGGTCATTTCAAATTGCCAATGTCTGTGGCCGGCGCTTTGAAAGGACCTGTGCTTTTTTTATCACCGAATATTGCGGCGCCAGAGCTGGCCGCTTTTGGTTTTGTACTTTTCAAGCGTTCTTTTTGGGGAATTACCTCTTTATACTTCTAGAGGATTTTTACATTGAGCCTACCTCATTAAAAACCTCACCTCCGCTTGGAGTTCCCCTGTGAGGAAAAGAGTACAGGTTCTTTTACATTTTTTGGGTTGAAGAAAAAAAAAGAACTGAAAGGTAAATGAACGTAGGGCCCTCCGCTTATTATTTGCGGAGGTTGCCCTTTGGTACATTGCCTAGATGTAATATCTGTGGAGGTTGTCAATATTCCAGGTGTGGGTTGTCGTGACACCTTCGCTGTTCGGTCAAGTGGAAAGAGCCCGGGCAGCCTGCTGCCGTTGCTGTGTATGGGCCTTCCCATTTTGGCTGCAGTTTTCCAACAAGTTGTGCGTTGGGTTTTCTTCTGAGTACGAGGTCTCTGTGTTTTATTTCTTTCCTTACCACCTTGAGAGTCTCTCCACTTCTTGGTTTGGGACTGATATTTTGCAATGTTTTCGACTGCTTCTAGTCTTATGTCTTCTATTGTTTCTTTTGCATATTCTTCATCTTGCAACATTAGCTGTCTCATTGTGCGGAGGCTTTCGTGCTTGATTTCTTCTGGCATCATGGCCTCTTCTCCATAAAGCAGTTTGAATGGTATGAATCCTGTTATTCTTGAGATAGATGTATTGTGTGGCCAAATCACTCTGGGTAATTCATCTACCCATTTTCCTTTGCGTAGGCCCAGCAATGTTTTTGATATTGCTGAAAACACTATTCTGTTTGCTCTTTCCATAGCACCATTGGACTCTGGGTGGTATACTAAGGCGAAGGCTAGTTTTGTCCCAATGCTTTTGCAGAATTCTTTGAAGTTCTCTGAATCGAATTGTTTTCCATTGTCTACTGTCAAAATTCTCGGTACACCGAATCTGCAAATGATGTTTTGCCAAAAGAATTTTCTGACAGTTTCTGAGGTTATCTTCGCCAGTGGCTTTGCTTCTATCCATCTTGTAAAATATTCTACTGCCACTACTGCGAATCTGTTTCCTCCTTGGGATGGTGGTAATGGGCCAACCAGGCCCATACCCCATCTTTGTAGCGGCCATGTCGGAGGTATAAGCCGGGTCTCCGACGATGGTTTTGACTGCCCTAGAGAGAATGTTTGGCATGCTTTGCATGTTCTGACTGTCTGCTCTGCATCTTGTATGTGTGTTGGCCAATAAAAGCCTTGCCTTATTGCCTTTGCTGATAATGCTCTAGAGCCAATGTGCGACCCATAAATTCTTGAGTGTATTTCTTGAAGCAACTCTATGCCTTCGCTCTACGATATGCATTTGAGGAGAGGCTGGACTACTCCTTTCTTGTACAGTACACCATCTATGATTGTGTAATTTCTTGCCCTAGCCTGTATTCTTGCTGCTTTTGCTTCATCTTCTTCGGTGGTTTTGCCTTCTAGGAATTATGTTATCGCCTTTCTCCAATCTTCATTTTGCAGGTGTAGTATGGGCTTTGGTGCCTTAGATGTCTCTGCAGTTGCCGGAGACTTCAAGATCTGGTAAAAAGTGTTTGGTGGCAGTGGTAGGTTGTTTGCCGTAGCCTTTGCCAATTCATCTGCCTCTGTATTTTCTAATCTTGGGATGTGCTTTAGGGTGAAGCCCTCGAATCTCCGCTCCAAATTTCTGACAACGGATAGGTATTTGATGAGTTCTAGCTCTCTTATTGTGTATTCTTTCTCTACTTGGCTAGTGACCACTTGAGAATCTATTTTGACTGTCAATGTTTTTGCCCCTAGGGCCTTTGCTTTACTGAGCGCTAGAATCAGGCCTTCATATTCTGCTATGTTGTTTGTTGATTTGAACTCTAGCCTTGCTGCGTATTTCAGTCTGATGTCGGAGGGTGCTGTTAGGACGGCGGAGGCTCCTGCTCCGGCTTGGCCCCAGGCCTCCATCCAGTGAATGCTATCTAGCCTTGATTGGTTGGTTGTGCCTTGGGCTCTGTCGGAGGTGTCCAATCTGCTACAAAATCGGCTAGTGCTTGTGATTTGATTGCTGTTCTGGGGACATATGAGATACCAAACTGTGATAGCTCTTAGCCCATTTGCCTATTCTACCGGAGGCTTCTTTGTTTCTGAGCAAGTCTTGCAGTGGCAGCGATGTTGGAACTGAGATTTTGTGGGCTTGAAAATAATGCTTTAGTTTTCTTGATGCCATCAGCACTGCGTAGGCAACTTTTTCTACCTCAGTGTAGTTTAGCTTGGCTCCGGACAGTGCTTCTAAGATAAAGTAAACTGGCTTTTGAGTTTTATCCTGATTCTTTTTCCAGCTCAGTGAACTAAGACTGCGCTGACTGCATGGTCGGAGGCCGCGACATACAGCAATAGGTGGCTGTCTGATTCTGGGACGGAGACCACCAGTGAGTTTGCCAGATACTCTTTCAAGTTATGAAATGCCTCCAACTGCTTGGACCCCCACTCGAAGTTGCCTCCGCCCCTCAGGGCTTGGAAGAAGGGTAGGCTGCGTTCTGCTGATTTTGAGATGAATCTGTTGAGCGCTGCTATTCTTCCCATCAGCTTTTGCACTTCTTTCTTGTTTTTGGGCTCTGCCATTGTCATTATTGCTCTGGTTTTGTCTGGGTTCGCTTTGATGCCTTCGCTGCTTATGATATATCCGAGCATCTTCCCTTTTGTGACTCCAAATATACATTTTTCTGGGTTGAGGCGGAGGCCAGCTGTCCTGAGGTTGGCGAAGGTCTCCTGTAAGTCGGAGACATGATCATCCTTGTTCTTGCTCATGACCACTATGTCGTCGACGTAGGCTATGATGTTTCTATCTAGTTGTGAGCCCAAAACTTCCTTTGTCATTCTGGCAAAGGTTGCTCCGGCATTTTTGAGGCCCTCCGGCATTCTGGTGTAGCAATATATCCCGAATGGAGTGGTGAAACTTGTCTTGTCTTCGTCTTCTTTTTTCATCTAGATTTGGTGATACCCAGAGAAACAGTCGAGGAGAGAGAACCTCTGGCATCTGGCTGCCTTGTCGACGGAGGCATCTATTCTTGGCAATGGGAAAGGGTCTTTTTTGCAAGCTTTATTCAGATCTGTGAAATCTATGCACATTCTCATTTTGCCATTCTTCTTTGGTACCAGTACTACGTTTGCAAGCCATTCTGAATACTTGACTTCCCTGATGACTTTTGCATCTAGCAATCTTTGCACCTCCGCCTTTGCTGCCAGGATTCTGTCCTCCGACATTTTTCTCTGTTTCTGCTTTCTTGGTCTCATGTTTTCATTGATATCCAGTTCGTGCTGTATGATGTCCCTGCTGACTCCCTAGGAGGTCGGAGGCTGACCAGGCGAAGATGTCTTTGTTTTTTACTAGAGTTTCCATGAGCTCTTCCTCCTCTGCCTTGCTCAATTCTGAGCTGATTGTTACTTTTCTGTCTGGTAACTCCTTTTCTAGAGGGATCAGCTTTGTCTCTTCTTGACCTGCCATATCTGTTTTTCCTCTAGGCATATCCGGAGGCTCTAGTTCTTTGTCTGCCGACTCGACTGCATTGATGTTTCTTTGGGCTCTGTAGATTGCTTTTTCTATGTTTCTTGCTTCTTTCTGGCTGCCTCGGACTGTGATAATACCATGGAGTGCTGGTATTTTCATGCACAGGTAGGCCATATGCAGGGCTGCGTTGAATTTGGTTGTGAATCCTCTGCCCAAGATGGCATTGTATGGGTAATACAGATCGATGACGTCGAAGGTTATGTACTCGGTTCTAGCATTTGCTTGGGTTCCAAACGACACTAGGAGTGAGATTTTTCCTAATGCTTGTATCTGCTTGCCTCCGAATCCTATTAAAGGGGATTCGGAGGGCTAGTAGTTGATTTCTGCTGAGCTTCATTTGGTCGAAGGTATTTGCAAAGATGATATCTGCTGAACTGCCAGTGTCAATCAGTACTCTGCTTATCTCCCATGCTGCTATGTTGGTCTTGATCACCATTGCGTCTGCGTGAGGGTAGCTCTCTAGCTGGAGATCTTCTTCTGTGAAGGTGATTGGGACTCTGGACCAATCTGTGTATTTCGCTGGGCCTTGGACTGCTACGTTGTTTACCAGGCGGAGGTGATCCTTTTTCTGTTTTTTTGTTTGAAACTCCATTGATGATCCTCCGGCGATTGGTAGTATCATGCCTATTGTTGGTAGCGGTCCATGGGGGTTGACTTGGTTTTCTAGGTTTGGCTCATTTTTTGGTGCTGGTGGTTGGTTGTGAGGTTGCGGTGGAGGCAGTTGCTGCATGTGGTGCTGTTGCGGCGGAGGCTCGAACCTGATTTGGTTTTGTGCCGGTGGGTTTGTTTCGAGGTAGGTTATATGGGGAGATTTTGGGTTTATGTAGGTCAGGCTTGCCTCCGACCTGTAGTTACCCGCCAGAGGCTGCTGCGAAGGCGCTGGCCGCCATGCTGGTAGGAAGTTTGGGTAATAGGCAGAGGCCAGTGTGGAGGGATGTATTTGGGTTGCGTTTAGCGCCTGGGTACATTGGGCAGTACTGCTGGTGGCCAGTTGTGTAGGTGGTGTTGACCTCTCTTGCGCTCTGCTGTGTAGAGGTTGGGCAGTCTGCTTGTTCTTCATCCTTTCCTGTGTCTCTTTTGTCTCTGGACAATCTTTGGTGCTGTGCCCTGCGTTTTCGCCATGAAAAACGCAATATGGTCTGCTGTTGTTTTCTGGCTGTGGTTTTTGTTCCAGTTTTTGCCTTGGTAACCTTGCCGACCTTGGTTCCTGGTCTGGGTCTCCGGCCGTGCTGGTGCTTCCAGTTGCCCTTGCTCGGGGTGAGGTTGACCCTCGATGCTGAGCACTTGCCCCTGGCCTGGTTTCTGATTTGATGCATTCTGGTTATTATAGGTTTTCTAGGAGTTTTTGCTGCTAGTTTTGCTGTCTATTTTGACCCTGCTCCTCCAGCCTTTTCCGGAGGTCATTGTCTGATCTACAGTATTTCTCGAAACTCGTCATACAACTGTTGTATGGAAGTTGGTTTCTTTCTTGCTAGGTGTGCAGCGAATGGCCCGATTCGGAGGCCTTTGATCGCTGCTTCGATGGCGATCTCGTCTGGGACGTCTGGTGCCTTCGCCTTTAGTTGCATGAATTTCCGGAAGTAGTCGTGTAGTGTCTCTCCCTGCATTTGCTTGCACTGGAACAGATCTGTGGAAGTCAGCGACTGTGCTAGTTAGCCCCTTGAAATTTGCCAATATCTTGTCCCGGAGGTTTTCCCAAGAATAGACTGTGCTTGGTTTGAGCATAGAATACCAAGCCAATGCGTCGCCTTCGGCTGCAATGACAAATGACTTTGCCAAGACGGCGTCGTCTCCACCGGCGGAGGCTACTGCTGCCTCGTAACTCATAATAAACTGATGGGGGTCTGTCTTGCCGTTGAACTTTGGTAGTGTGATTGGCTTGTACGCCGTTGGCCATGGCGACTAGTTGTATGCCTTCAGAGAGTGGGGACTTGGGATCGATAGGCCTCCGCATCACCTGAGATGGCATCATGGTCGGGCTGATCACTGGCGGAGGTGTTGCTGCAGGAGGCTGGGATTGCGGAGGTTGACGCCTGGTACATGCATGCTGCATACTTAGCATCTCAGCATGTAGGACTACCAACTGCTGCCTTATTTCTGCTGCTTGTGCTGACGCTTGAGTAGCTTGCTGATTAGCTGCGAATGCTGCTGCCATTCTGTCCCTCTCTTGTTGCGCTCTTTGCAACTATGCTTGCAGCTGTTGCAGTTCTTGCTCGAGTGTTGTGCCTGAATTTGGTTGGGCCTCTGGATCTTGAATTTCTGGATCTTGGGGTTCCGGTGGTTGACCCTGGGCATCTGCTCTGGTGTCATCCTCCGCCTGGCGAGGTTGCGTAGGTGCTACGAGTGGTGCGCCTAGGCCTTCCTCTTTGACCCGTGGTCGTTGTTGCTCTGGTGGTGGTTTTTCTTTTCCCTGCCATCGTTGGTTTGCCTTGGCCAAACCACGGTGGGCGCCAATGTTGAGACTGGCGATCTCAGACAGTGGGGAATTGGTAGGGGCCTCCGCCCGATGAGTGCGGTAATCAGGCGGAGGCTTTGGATGGGTTGGCTCGGTGAGTGGGCGTGCAAGGGAGTGACACGCAATGCAATGGTTTCATTAATACATTCACCAACCTTTTGCACTGTTACAAGTGTTCCCTATTTATAGGACTCAACTACTTCTTGACAGAATTTATTACAATGCCCCTCAACTGCTATAGTACATTCCTGGAATATTCCGCCACTAGTCTCTCGTTTGCGGGGCAATCTTGCCACACCGTCTTCAAGTAATGGGCCTCCATAAGTGGCCGGCCCACCGTGCCTCAGTCTTCGGCCCAGAGGTCTGGGCGTCTCCGACGCTGGGCTCCGTCTTCAGGGGCGCGCCACTTCCTACGCGGGTCTCCGCCGGTCCGGTCGGAGACCTCATCCGTAAGTCTCCGCCCGGCCGCGCGGGGGCCATGCTGGTGCGCTCGCGCGGACCACGGGTGCCTGCGCTTAGGTACCTGCACACACTTAGGCAAGATTGTTTGTTTGATTAGTTTGGGGGTAGGGCGGCCTCCGCTTCTAGCGCCGGAGACGCCCGTCAGCCGAAGCAGGGCGGCGTCCGCCTGAGCGGCCGGAGATGCCTGTGCCTGGCCCGGGCGGAATCCGCGACACGCTCGCTGAGCCTCGTGCAGCGCCCTACAAGCATGGCTAGGAAAGTTCCTTTAGTCAGCGTCAGATCTCCGCCCTAAGATGGTCGAAGACGCCTTGGTGACACCTCGCCATCGGAGGCCTTCGCCACCCGCCGAGGCTGTGTTACAACAACCAAAGAAGCCACAGTGTTGGTGTAAATTTTCTTCCCGTTACCACAAATGGTGGCTAATTTTCTATGTGCTGCTAGCTTGCATCCTCCCTTTTTTTGATCTGTTTTTGGTATTTGGATTATGTATATCCTATGTATTATTCAACATGCGTGTCGGCATACATCTCTGGATTGGCCAACCCTTTTCTCTGTGCCTATTGTTGGATGTCTCCCGTGTCACTGTAACTGTATCGATCAGGATCAATAATCTTGTCGGTATGCTTATCAGTGGGCGTACCTTAGATGTCACTGGTTGTTTTCAACTGATCGGCAGGGTCCCTGCCTTTGCCCTTTCCGTGCACAGTTAGGGCTACTCCAAGACAAGAAAGTCCTCACCACTGAAGAAATATGTGACAATACAAAAGAAATAGGGCTTTCCGAATCGGGTTTGCAACTCTCTTTTCCCGGAGCAAGGTCGTGATACCCATGGTACAAATCTCAGCTGAAAAAGGGAGTGAAAGTGCAAATTATATTAGCTTCGGTTTGTATTCAAACCGATTGTGATGCTCCTTTTCCCTGCAGCTTGGAAGTTGTTTTCCCTCTAGCTCCACAAATTATGCTAGTTCTCCAAAATGACTAAGCTGGAAAACTAGTTCAATCTGTGGAACTAGAGGGAGAGATGGCCCAAAGATAGGCTCGTCACTAATTTGCAAACAAACATATATAGTAGCATCCACTTATCGATCAACACACGCTTTTACATATTTTCATGATACATTACTAGGAGACATACACTAATCCAGAAAACATTAGTGTGCTTGTGTAGTTTATGGCCCAAAGATATATAGGCTCGTTCTCGGAAGCCTCGCACTGAGAATCGTGTCTCCTAGTTGTGCTTATGTAGTTGAAGATGTAGTTGTAGAAGTATGTCACTTAGTTGAGTAGTGTAGTTCAAGTAGTTTTACTTGTGTAGCACAACTAGGTGTAGTTGCTTGTCTTCGTAACTTCTGTGTGCTTTAGAGTAGTCGTGATCCTTGCTACTTGGCTTATTTAGGGGCTTGCTTTGAAGTGATTTAGGCTAGGGAAGTAGTCGCTATTAGAGTTGTTATCTCTTTTACTAATCTCTTCCCTAGTGTTGTGCCTTGAACGAGTTTTTTTAATAGGCTATTCACCCGTCTCTATCCATCCATATATCTTTTCCTAGTCGGAAATCATTTGCACACACAACTTATGGATGATATGACTTTCTCCAATGAAAAAACACGAGCTTGGGTTCAGACTACCAAAACCAGCCTGGGTCGTGTACAGGGCCACCGTGGCCGGTCCACAAAAACCTGCCTGGGCGCCGTGTACTGGGCCACCATGTGCACTCGGCGAAAACTATCCTAGGTAGGTTTAGTCTACACAAACCAGCCTAGTCCAGTTTTTCTAGGAAAACGTCAATTTGTCCCAAATCTCTCTAAATTAGATCCTTTTGGTAGTATTGGTTCTTTTCTTGTTAAACACGAATGTGTCTCAAATCTCTCTAAATTTGATTCCTTTTGTTCTTTTCTTGTTAAAGCTTGTTTTTCAATTCATCTTCAACTCTCTGATCATATTTTGGTTGCCAACACACATGTAGTTGGAACTTTTTTTTTTCTCGAACATGCAGGAGAGCTGAGTACTATTACGAACTTATTGTTGACACCAGAAGTGGCAAACGGATATACCGCAAGTGTACGGTAGTCAATGTAGCCTTCACCGGGAGTATTCCAGGTATCATATTTCCACGGGGAATGCGAAGTCAACTAACAGAGGATCAAGATCGTCCTATGATGATATAAAAGAGCCTATGAAACTTGGGTAGAGATGATCTAGATAGCAATGATATATGGTAAAGATAGTAGTTATAAAGGGTTAGTCACCCACCAGCTTACACGAGATGATAGGTGAGACAATAGGGAATGAAACCCTATCTAAAGCGGCTACCATGTTGTATTGAGGCCCTACCTTTTAAGAACTTGTCTTACACACGTTGTAGAATACAAAGGCTAGACAAGGTTGTCACCACATGCTAGCTACCACAAACTATCCGTGCGATAAGCGGTCTACACAGGCAAGATATAGTTTAGACACCACGTCTACACTATACTTAGGTTAGAGCACTCTACTAAGTAAAGCGGTGTACAGGTAAGAAGGCTATATAACTACTAGCAGAGACATAATATCAAATACTATAAAGAACTCGGATGTATCACTTACAAGAAGATTGCATCCGCCAAGGTATAGCTTGGACAAGACACCAGACAGTGAATTTCTTCTTGACATCAAACACTAGTCATAAATTCTTGAATCTCATATAGACTTTCTAAAACTGTCACACACTTGTGAAATTTGAAACATATATTAAACATATTACAATGTGAAGTCATAACATATTACATAATATCCGTCTCTAAAACATAATATATTAAACATGCATCGTTGTATCATGCGGGCACAACAGTGAATTTCTTCTTGACGTATGACCCTTGGTTATGATCTTGTCATAACCATGGAGTGTCTTCATCATTTAACATGATGCTTGGATCTTTCTTCACTATGAAGGGTGGAATTCGGACATTTCTTTCATAATCTTCTGACATGTCTGACTTGTCTTCAATTCCCACTATATTTATTTTCCCAGAAAGAACTATGTGGCGCTTTGGCTCATTGATCATTGAGTTGATGTCTTCGTTTTTTCCTCTCTTTGATTTTGTAGACATGTCTTTCACATAGAACACCTGACTCACATCGACAGCAAGGACGAATGGTTCGTCTTTGTACCCAATATTGTTGAGGTCCACTGTTGTCATTCCATACTCTTTGTCGACTGTTACCCCTCCTCCGGTCAGCTTCACCCATTGGCACCGGAACAAAGGGACTTTAAAATTAGGTGCGTAGTCTAGTTCTCATATCTCTTCTATGCGGCCATAAAATGTGAATGAAGACTCTTTGAGTTTGAATATTCCTTTAAATTCTTACATAGGGCACATGGACAGCACATGAAACCATCCCGCTTATTTGCCTCGACCACACGTAAAAAATAGTGCACGCGCTCAATAAAGTCTTGGGAGCGGCGATCAGCATTGTACATTCAATGGCGTGACATAATCTGCATTACACGACAAATTATGAAAACCTTGAACATAATTAAGTATTTTATTACACAACATAGATGACACACACATGGTTGATTAATTAACTAAGCCTGGCCACAACGTAAGCAATCCCAACTACCACTAAACAAACTAAAACTACAATGCATTTCAGTAACATAATTATTTCGTGACCGTACGCAACTAAAACAGACAAATCATTCGTCTGTTGTATATCAATAAGCTTCTCCTGCTGGCTCACTGCCTCATCATCAGCAGCCGCTACCTCAAGCGCACCCGAATTCTGCACGTATGTAGCATAATCTTCCTCCCAGTACCAACCATCGCATCCATTGCCCTCCCACTGAAATTAAAGCCAAAAAATATTTAGTCAAAAATATTCAAGAAAAGCAGGTCAATTAGCCATAAAAATCAAATGCGTAAGAAACTCACATCGCGATCCAGGCACTTGTAGAAAACACGACCCTTGTTGGGTCCCTGTCTTCTTGACTCGGTACTCCATCACAATCTTCTGCTTACACTTGCTGCAGATAATGAGAGGGAGTTCTGGCCTCAGTCATTTCACAACCGAACGAGAGGCCGAGGATCCGGTACCAGTTGTCATCTACTTTCTATTCTTATTTTTACAAACTAGTGTAAATTTCACATTTTCTAAAATAATATATTTAAACAAAACTAAAATTATTTATTTATCTAACTAAACCATGAAATATGTACTATGTATAATAGTAAAATACCAAACTATCAAGTGATTTTACTATTGTAAATCATCATGTGATTTTGAGCTAAAAATGACATAGAAATCATAATCAAATCCACCATATCAAGTTACTTTCTATACTTATTTTTGAAAACTATTGTAAATTTCTCATTTCTAAAGTAATATATTAAAAAAATAAAAATATTTATTTATCTAACTAAACCATGAAATGTACTACATATACTAGCAATACTAAACTATCAAGTGATTTTGATGAACTAATTTAACTTTTGTTTATCCAAACATATATGCAAATCATCATGTGATTTTGAGCTAAAAATGACATAAAATCATAATAAAGTCCAACATATAAAGTTACACATGCATCTACATTGCAAAATGAGATAAGCTACTGATAAAACATAAGAGGATTAAGTTTGTTACCTCCAAAATCGAAGAGCAACACCAACGGAGGGGGAGAGAGCAAGAACAACAGCAAGCTGAAGAACAGAGGCAGTGAGTTTGAATGGAATGGCTCGGGCTTGGGGAGGAAGAAATGAGCTGATCTATAGGCCGAGATAATTAGTCCCGGTTAGGGTGCCAAACCAGGACTAAAGATTAATCTTTATTCCTGGGGCATCACCCAAACCGGGACTAAAAGCTTTAGTCCCGGCTAGTATTACCAACCGGGAATAAAGGCCTTTAGTCCCGGTTGCTAATACCAGCCGGGACTAAAGATCCCTACTACCCCGCGGACGACCGTTGGGCAGGAACCTTTAGTCCCGGTTGGTATTACCAACCGGGACTAAAGGAACCTTTAGTCCCGGGGGCAAAAAATGCCGAGGCTAATGCCAAATTGGGACATCGTTCTAAAGTCTGTTCTCTAATAGTGAGAAGTCTTATCTGAACATGCAGGCCATCCACATGATCCTAACTATCAATATCATCTTTCACTAATAGCCATATCATCCCACTAACTTCTAACATCTTACACTATGCCAAAACAGCACAAAGGAGACATCAATTTTAGTGACTTAGAGACAAAACGCATCTCTAACACAAAATCTGTGACATGTCTAGTGGAGATGAGTCACTGGAGTAGCTTGGCTGAAGCAGATGTTTTGGAGGCATATACGATAGATGTAGCTTTAGAAAAATGTGCCACTGGTATATGGCTGTGAAACCTAGATATGATATCAGTGACTTGGAGACAAACTCTTGTCACTAAGTAAGGACCTGAAAAAATCATTCATTGCAGCGGTGCACACTCAAGTCCAGATTCCATCGCCCCCATCATGTGTCCCGTATCTCTCAGCTCTCTCCCAAAGTCCGAATGCCCTGAGTTAAAAAAAAGTTCGAACGCCCCCATCTACCGTCTCATAAGTGACACGTTCTTTTGGGTCGCTAATAACTGTCTAGAAACGTCATTTCGAACGCCCCCATCTACCGAATCATAAGTGACACGTTCTTTTGGGTCACTAATAACTGTCTAGATGCGTCACTAATATGCTTTTCTGGCATAGTGTTAATTAATGCAAGCTATCCATATTATTTTCATTTAGTTTCATTCGTGATACCTGCAGCAAGGCGCAGGGTATCTTCTAGTTTTCTATGTGCTTGCATCGGCTATCTTCTTTTTATCTGCTTCAGTTTCCTGCCCATGCCGTATTTTGGTATTTGGATTCGGTATCTCATATGTAATGTGTATTTCTGAACAGGCGTGTCGGCATACCTCTTTGGATTGGCCTGCCCGGCCCTTTCGTCTGTGTCAATTACTGGAGGATCCCTGTCATAGCGACTATATTCTGGACCAATAATCATGTCGATATATATGCTGCAAATGTAGTACACATATCAGTGGGCGTACATTATTGATTGTTTTCTGTTGGTCTGCAGGCCCCTGCCTTTTGTTCCCTCCTTTGAATCCTTTCTCCTTTTTCAGTGGACACTTAACGCTACATGTGGACAAATATATGTATCGTGGTTGCATCAGAATTCGCAGGATGCATGCTGCCAATACGACGTACGGCACAAGGAAAAGCCACCACGACCTTACTAATTTTCTTTCCTGCATGAGCTGCCACTCTCAAGATATATACAAGTCCTTGTATAATATGCGTACATCTTATCATTTGCAGCTTGTGTTTGTATCGCCGCTACCATCCCATGTCTCCTGTCCTTCCGTAGGATTCGGTTCATTGTAAGGTCGCTTTCCTTATAGTAAAAAAAACAGTGGATCAGAACGCGTGTACGTGGAAAGGCTAGATCTGTGCGGACAAAAATAGAGCATACCGCAACCATATTTTTCTGTCAACTGTCATATACACTAGTACAAACAACATTAGTGACCGCACTACTAGACACTGTCGACGAAATATGGTCGGCAATCCATCTAGGGGTATGCCTATGATGGTAGATTGTCGGTAGACGATGCGTGTAATTAGGAACCAGATGGTTACAGAGGCACAAGACACAAGATTTATACAGGTTCGGCCGCCGTGTTGGCGTAATACCTACATCCTGTGTCTCATTATTTTGTATTGATTGAGGTGTTCTCTGAGGGGGACCCCTGCCTCTCCTTATATAGTCTGGAGGAGGAGGGTTACAAGTAAAATATCCTATTTGGTACTATTACAATATCTAGTACAACTTGTAATCTTGTCGTGCACGCCTCGATCTTACAGGCCGGGCCACCTCGGATGGTGCGGCCCATGTACCATCTTGTGGTACCCGGGGGTGTATCCCCCACAGCTAGTCTCCGAGCGCCATGTATTCTGATGCGACACGCCATTTTAACCTTCTCCGAACAGTGAGGCTTGAGTTCTTGACATCTCCGACCACCGTTGTCGCCGGAGAAGTAGGTTGTCTGAAGAATGTATGGTGCTCTTAAGAAGAAAGAAAAAGATTTCCGTCCTGAGAAGTGTGCCCACTTGGGTTTCTATGAAGAAATGTAAGGGTGTCTTGAAGCGTAGCGTCTTTGATCGTCAGAGGCGTAGTGGTCAAAAAACAAGCACATTCACCGCGAGGTGAAGTGTGCCCACTTAGTCCCCGAGCCTGGTAGTACGTGACGTAGGCACGTGGTGCCAGGGTCTAAAAAGAATTCCCAGTTAAGTTGAGAATCCAATCGTCGTACAGGCGATACGAGCTGCACCGGTAGGTGCATCGTACCGATGTAGTCCCCGAGCTTGCTGGAAGGTGTGGTATGAGCCTTGTAGCAAGGTCTAAGTGAGAAAAAAATATCCCAACTGTATGCGAGTCGCCAGTCGCATGTAGTCGAGACGCAAAGTCCCCGAGCCGTGGTAGGAGAGTGGTCGAGGCAGTCCCCGAGCACAGGTCGAGGAGCGAGCGCGAAGTCCCCGAGCCGTGGTTGGAGAGTGGTCGAGGCAGTCCCTGAGCACAGGTCGAGGAGCGAGCGACGAAGTCCCCGAGCTGTGGTCGGAGAGTGATCGAGGCAGTCCCCGTGCGTTGGTCGAGAAGCGAGCGACGAAGTCCCTGAGCTATGGTCAGAATTCCTGTAGAATGGTAGTACATGATGTACAAAATAATAAATTATGAAGAAAAAATCAGCGGTGAAGAAATAGCGTATGACGCTCAGCAGTCATTTGCAAATGAGCATGATGTGATAAAGCAGTTGGTGCTTTGTAAACATCAGTGTTAATGTGTAGTTTGTGTTTATACTTAATATAAACTGCCCAACCAATTAGTATGTAGTTGAGTCTCCAGCCCTAGCTAGCCCGTTAACCATAACGCAGGGCGCGGAGCCCGTGCACGTGTAGGAAGAACAAAGCGTCGCTAAGGAGCCGCTGCCGACCACCCATAACGCAGAGGGCAGACGCTCGTGCACGTGTAGCGTCAACATGACTAGTCGAGGATTTACATTAAGTATAGCTGTATGTTATATTTAAGATTGTATACATGGACAAACGTTATTTGAAGAACAATCGTGACGAGAATGTTGTGGAGAAACATCGTAATGAAAATCATATTAAATATAAATATTAGAAGTGTACTTATCTTTGGATAGAAATCTGGTCGGCGGTGATGAAGTTGTCCGGTCCTCGAGCTTTCTGACCTGTCGTCATGACGGTGGTCGCGGTTGTCGTAGCACCGTTCTTCGCGGCGATCATCATTGCGACGTGGTCTGGTGGCCGAGGTGGTTGGAGCTCGGCGGAGCCGCTCGAGATGTGGTCGACGTGGTCCGTGGTCAACGTGGTCCGTGGTCGATGTGGTCGGAGCTCGGCGGAGCCACTCGAGACGTGGTCGACGTGGTCCGTGGTCGATGTGGTCGGAGCTCGGCGGAGCCGGTCGAGACGTGGTCGACGTGGTCGGCGATGCGGGCAACGCGCTTAATGGCCCGGTTCGTTTGATAGCTCAGACAGGTATGCGGGGACATAGCCGAATAAGTGTAATCGCTTGATGCATCTCAGCGAGTAGATGAACCACTGTCTGCGGATCCTCCAGATGACCCAACAGACGAGCGCATACACACACGAGTGCGTGCAAGTTGGCTTGCATGTCCTTGATTAATCTGTACGTGCATATTCCAAAATTGGATAAAGCCTTGCATGCTAGTAGAGCACGATGCCTTTGATGCTTCCGGATGCACGTGGTAGCACGACGAAGTTTTATGTTGGACGCTGCTCCGATCAGGATCTCTGGTTGTTGGCGTGTTTGATGGCTAGCATCATCCGCCGTGATCAAGATTCACAGATTACGGTAGATTGGAATCATGGCTACAGCGCTCGACACCAAACTTGCGGGTGACGACTTCAAATCACAGCGTGTAGGCACGAGTTGCACGAGACGGCGAGTCTATCAGAAGCTGATGAAGGATGCCGCCGCCAAATGCCGAATTGCCATGGATGGCGTTGATCTTGACGTAAGCCATCTGGTTCGCCATGGACCAGCACGCACACCCCCTACCTGGCGCGTCACTGTCGACGAAATATAGTCGGCAGTTCATCTAGGGGTATGCCCATGATGGTAGATTGTCGGTAGACGGTGCGTGTAATCAGGAACCAGATGGTTACAGAGGCACAAGACACAAGATTTATACAGGTTCGACCGCTGTGTTGGCATAATACCTACGTCCTGTGTCTCATTATTCTGTATTGATTGAGGTGTTCTCTGAGGGGGACCCCTGCCTCTCCTTATATAGTCTGGAGGAGGAGGGTTACAAATAAAGTATCCTATTTTATACTATTACAATATCTAGTACAACTTGTAATCTTGCCATGCACGCCTCGATCTTACGGGCCGGGCCACCTCGGATGGTGCGGCCCATGTACCATCTTGTGGTACCGGGGGTGTATCCCCCACAGACACCCACCCCCGATTTCTAGCAATTTTTCCATTTTTGTGATAAATTTGCGCAAGTTGTGGTATCCGAAAATCGAACTTACAACCTCAAGACTCGCGCATTACGCTCCATACCACTGCACTCCAAAATCACTTATGACTTAGCACCAGAAACAATCCCCTAGTATTTACTCTGCCAAATTTAGAAATGGAGATTTGAAGGCCTAACTGAATTCAAATGAAAAAAGTTTGAACTAAAAAGTTCTAGATCTCATCGAGATCTACAATGTTACTTTTGACAATTTTTTCATTAGAGGTCATTTGAGAAATTTAAAAAAAATATGAATTTTAAAATCGTTAATTTTAAAATATAATTTTTGAGACCCAAATGATTTCAAATGAAAAGGTAATTAACTACAAAGTTCAAATCTTTTTGAATACTACGACTTTCGTTCAGACCATGAAACCATCCGGATCATTTGAAAAGTTTAAAAAATTAATTTCAAATTATTTGTAGTGGCGCTAGGTTTAGAAAACTATCAATATAAATGCTTTTTAACTAACTACGGGTGGTAGCCTTAAGAAAGCTGCTAGTAAAAATGCATTTATATTAGCAATTCATAGGCTGGACCCACAGTTTCATTTCTACTTGCGCCTATACATTGTGAACCGCCAACTATTCTCGATAAGGACAAACTCCCAATAGCTCTTCCCATTATAATCCATATATATACTAACAAATTCCATATAGCTATTCTCTCGATGAATTCTTTCTTGGCTTAAGCTATTGCCATCATTCTCATCATCTTTTTTTTTCCATTTTCTATCCCATGGTTATAATTTTTTTTGCCGATGCCAAATCAAATTAGTTTTCAATTTCATCTTGGTACGTGTAGCACCCGGTTTTAAAGAACAAAACCAGATATACACCATATGTGAGCCCAGGAAGTCAAATCTCACATATAACTACAAATAAGGGTAATATCAATAGACAATGCTTAATATATAACGTACTTAGTATAAATGATATAACCTTAGACAGCAAATAGCGGAAAGACAACTCCGATCTTCGAGTGAAGACTCCAATTCATAGGGACAACTAACTGGTTGATCACAAGCCTAATTCCTCCAAACTCTAGCAATCTGGTACCCATCCAGGATTTTTTTTTTTCTAAATATGTGAAAAATAAAGCAAGCGTAAGTACATATGGTACTTTACAAATATAACATGGGGTTCATCAGGCTCAAAAGGCTGATACTGATTTAACTGCGATTAGATTTTATTGAGTCATGATTTTAGCAATAGCATGGCAACAAAGTTATCATAAGCCCATAAACACATGATCAGGTAAACATGAATAATAAATGGCATAAACAATATTCATTAGTGAGCATCTTTATCATCAGTATCATCAGTGTTCATCATCTATTTCATAAGGGTCCAAGGCCGCTTGTGACCGTGAGCACGGCAGATATACCAGTTTTACACTCTGCAAAGGTTTTACCGCTCGGTGTTCATCATCTAGAGCACCATAAGAATAGCCCAATGCTCTAGCCCCCTGATTCCATGTTGCTAAAAAGCATCCTTTCATGTTTATTGCATATACCATTAGTCAAGTTACAAGATCATGGTCTTTAATTGAGCACTAGCATCAAACTATCCAATGCAATACCCCATAGGTAACAAGGCACAAGGTAACAAAGCACTAGGAAATCCTTAGTGGCAGTCAAGGTAGACACATGCAGTATGAATTAAATGATTAAAGGTGTATTGGACAACAAGGAAGATCACAGGCTATACTTGCCTTAAACTCAAATCCTTCTTCTATTGAATTGTAACCTCCAAAGGACTTCTTCTTAATCACCAACTTCTTTTATATCACCAACGCAAAGCTCACTGACTGGACAAGATCATAAAGCACCACACAAGCATCCATGCAATCATACACGAAGTAAGCAATAGATCTAAATTAGAACAGTACACCAAACATAAAATCAAGATAAAAAGTTTGTAAAATGAATCTACGTCTCGCTACGAACACACATACGTGAAAAGCACTCTAATCAGAGCTATAACGAAAAAGTTATGAATTAAACAAGATTTCCTTCAATAAAATAATAGATTAAATCTAACCTCGAATTTTAAAAGTGGAAAATATATTTAACAGTAGGATGAACATGTAGATTACTCAATTACGAATCTAACGCAACTTGAATGGATCAAAACGGAGTTAAAACGAAGATTTTATGACCTAAATAAAACTAGTGGTAAAACTGTCAATAGATGAAAGCGTATTTTGGATCTAACCGAAGAAACTACGTTTTCAAAAGAAGAAAACATATTTTTAATCTAATAGAGGGATTTTACGCTTTTTGAAAGAGAAAACATATTCCGAATCTACTAGAAAGAAACTACGCTTTCGAAATAGGAAAACGTATTCCAAAAGTGCACCATGGACTGTGGGTTATATTACGCGAAACTACAGGGGCTCTTTTGCAAATAAACCTAGCGAAGGGTTATGGGCGATCTTGGACAGTTGCATTGAATCTGGACAGCCTAGATTATAAAGTAGGGGGAGAGAGAGAGTCACCGGCCAGAGAAGAAAACTGGCGCGGCAGAGCTCCATTACCGGCGATGAGAAGCTCCCCAAAGCGCTTGGTTTGGGCCCTAGAGGCCACGGTTTGACAAGCCGAGAGCACAGGGTACAAGAGGAGAAGATGGCGAACTCAACTAGGGCCTTCTTGCGGTCGATGATGGGTCTACGGCGTCGGGCAGCGCGGCGGCGATGGTGACGGTGACGGCGAGAGAAGGAGAAGAAAAATCTAATTTACTACACGAGGGATTTTTCAAACTAGGGGCTCCTCTTACGGTAGTTTTGGTGTGCTTTGTCCAAGGTGTTGGTACATATTTATAGGAAGAAAAACTCCCCACATCTACATCAACTAGCAATATGGTACTAATTGATGTTGCACCCTCCATATTTACTAATGGACCTAAATAATCATTAAAGCCCATTAGTAAATAAATGCATGGGCCTTGAGATTTATTAGGATTATTGGACATGGGCTTTGAGATTTGGTTGGAAAATGAGATATTTTATTTATTTTCGGAATTAATTAATTTCATGAATAAAATAATTCTAGAAAAGTCTAGAATTGATATTTAAGCCACGAAAAATACTCCGAGACCTCCGAAAATTTGGAAAAAATTCCAGAGACACTTTGGAACACGATGAACCCAAATAAAGTATTTGGAGCTGATGAAAAGATTGTTAGGAACTTGGAACATAAAGATTAAGATGAAGAAGGTAGGAATTAAATTCTAGAAAGAAGCTGAAAAAATCATAGAGATAGGTATTCGTCTCCTAAACGTATTTAAAAAAAAACAAATTTTGCACAAAGAAACACAAGGTGCGACCGGTATGAATGCAACAAACATGTTTCTAACTTAAGATAAATTTTAATCTAATGAAAATTTATTATTTCCCCATGTTTTCATGAGCATAAAAATACAAAATTAAATAATTTTTGCTCTATTTCAAGATAAGCAAATTTTAGGGCGTTACAATTCTACCACTCTTAAGATGAATCTCGTCCTTGAGATTTGAAAGATGGTGATAAAAGAGATACAGATTCTCCGCCATTGGATTCTTCTCTACTTTGCGTACCTGTTAACCATACTCCAAGTAACTTGTCAAACTGATTTCAAGATTCTAAAAGGTACTCCAAATAATACTCAGGTAACTCCAATCACTAGGCTACCTTTCCTTTTTACTCCATACTATCAATCTCTTTCTTAAAATATTCACCTTCTGACAGAGCCTCCTTACTTTCTTGATCCAAATAGATTCTATTGCCAACTTTAAAACATTAATGACTTCAGATGCTCAGATCAAGTTGCTCAACTGTTAAACGACTATTCTTAGTCTTTGGTGTCATTCGAATCTTCTTAGCATAACTCTCTCTTGCTAAAGACATCGATAACGACTTTTGCTTCTCCAAGTGATAGCACTTTTCCAAGTCGTAAAACCTTGAAGTCTTCATTCCAACAATGATGTCACAAGCTCAAAACCATCTTAGTGAAGATGTCCTTTAGATTCTTGTGATCCACTTAGATGTCACTTTTATGCCCTAGAAGATAGCACTTCCATGCTCCACAATGGATAATCACATAATATGTTGGGTAATCCAACTCATGCTTCCTTAGTTGACTTAATAAACAAGGTACTACTTTTTCTTCTTGCATAAGGACACATCCCACATCTTGACAAGGTGTGTCATAGTAGATATAAAGCTCTTGTCCAGATCTGGCAAAGCTAATACTTAGGTTTTACTTCAACTCTTTTTTTCACTACTTCAAAAACTTAGCTAAGGTTTTTTGATCCCAACGAACTTAAAACCTTCTCCAATAGCATTATCAATATCTTGATGATCTTGGTTAAACCTCACTTGAACATCTAATCAAATCTCATCATTGAAAACTCTTAGTTTCTCTCTCACATCCTTGAGTACCACCTTTCTCAGCAGATTAACTGATTCTTCAAAGTGAGAGCTAGAGAGCATAACTGAACTTCATATGGCACCTTGAGCATTCAGACCCTTCTTAGTTGGATAGTTTGCATAGGCGTGATTGTCTATCTTATTGATCTCCTCCAAAGGTGTTTGTTCCTCTAAAGATTTTGATCTAGGGACCTATGGGTTATGGGCACACCATGCTTCCCCTACGTAAACTAGAACGTATGATACTTCATCTTGCAAATTCTTCAACTTGGCTACCCCCCTTAAGAAAATCAACTAGGGGACATAAAAGGGTAGCTTGCTCCGAAAGGCGGGATAGAGAAAACAGGAGATAACCAAAACCCGACTATTTATTTCATTAATCCTTATACCTTAGGCTTATAAACTAAATGAAATTGTAGGAACACCCAACAAGATCATTGTAATCATTACAAAGATTCAAAACAAGCATAAGCACCATGACAATTCAATAAAAGCAATAAAGGTGCACAACTCAATCATTGACTCAACTTGCGATACTATCATCCTTATTGTACTAGGGGTAACAATCCTAAGACTCATCTTCAGATTATGCAAGAAGGTGGTGAGGAGCAGTTCTAAAAGCATATCAAACCAAGGAGTGAAGATGAGAACAAAGACTTTAAAATAAGCACTAAGGTAGAGATGAATAGCAAGGGTAGAGATATGGTAGAGAAGAAAATATCAAGGTTTATAGAGCAAGGGTTTGTGTAGCAACTTCTAAACCTTGAAACGACTAGTTTATACTAGGCTTGCGTCCTACAGTCAGCATTTCTCTGATACCACTTTGTAGCACCCGGTTTTAAGAACAAAACCAGATATACACCATATGTGAGCCTAGGAAGTCAAATCTCACATATAGCTACAAATAAGGGTAATATCAATAGACAATGCTCAATATATAATATACTTATTATAAAGGATATAATCTTAGATAGCAAACAGCAGAAAGACAACTCCGATCTTCGGGTGAAGACGCCAATTCATAGGGACAACTGACTGGTTGATCACAAGCCAAATTCCTCCAAACTCTATCAATCTAGTACCCATCTAGGATTTTTTCTAAATATGTGAAAAATAAAGCAAGCGTAAGTACATGCCGTACTCAACAAATATAACATGGGGTTCATGAGGCTCAAAAGGCCATGTCGTACTCAACAAATATAACATGGGGTTCATGAGGCTCAAAAGGCTGACACTGATTTAACTGCGATTAGCTTTTATTGAATCATGATTTTAGCAATAGCGTGGCAACAAAGTTATCATAAGCCCATAAACACATGATCAGGTAAACATGAATAATGAATTGCATAAACAATATTCATTAGTGAGCATCTTTATCATCAGTATCATCAGTGTTCATCATCTATTCTGTAAGGATCCAAGGCCGCTCGTGACCGTGAGCACGGCTGATATACCGGTTTTACACTCGGCAGAGATTGTACACTTTCAATGTGAGTCATGATTTACCCTCACGACCGAGGTAACTAATCTCTTGACCAACTTCCAAGGAAGGTCGGCAGGGTTCACTATGAAGCCTTTTAAAGGTTTGTCTAACATGTTAGGACCATTAGATTCACTCGACAAACAGATATAGGAACCCCCCTATCGAATGGCACAATGACACGTAGCCTATACACATAAGAGTAGAGGCTGTCCTATACCTGATTCGTCAAGCCATTCTTACTCCATAAAGGTAACCTCTAACAAGTTAGAAAAGATCCTCATACTGAGCTAAAGCCAGAGCCATGTAGCCCCCACAGCTGTACTGTAAGTCCCAGATGTTCGCTTATAGATAAGTCCTTAGAGAGAGGAATCTAAAGCACCATAAAAATAGCCCAATGCTCTAGCCCCCTGATTCCATGTTGCTAAAAAGTATCTTTTAATGTTTATTGCATATATCATTAGTCAAGTTACAAGATTATGGTCTTTAATTGAGCACTAGCATCATACTACCCAATGCAATACCCCATAGATAACAAGACATAAGGTAACAAAGCACTAGGAAATCCTTAGTGACAGTTAAGGTAGACACATGTAGTATGAATTAAATGATTAAAGGTGTATAGGACAACAAGGAAGATCCCAAGCTATACTTGCCTTAAACTCAAATCCTTCTTCTATTGAATTGTAACCTCCAAATGACTTCTTTTGTATCACCAACTTCTTTTATATCACCAACGCAAAGCTCACCGACTGGACATGATCATAAAGCACCACACAAGCATCCATGCAGTCATACATGAAGCAAACAATAGATCTAAATTAGAACAGTACACCAAACATAAAATCAAAGATGAAAAGTTTGTAAAACGAATCTACGTCTCGCTACGAACACACATACGCGAAAAGCACTCTAATCGGAGCTATAATGAAAAAGTTATGAATTAAACAAGATTTCCTTTAATAAAATAATAGATTAAATCTAACCTCAAATTTCAAAAGTGGAAAATATAGTCAACAGTAGGATGAACATGTAGATTACTCAATTACGAATCTAACGCATCTTGAATGGATCAAAACAGAGTTAAAAAGAATATTTTATGACCCAAATAAGACTAGTGGCAAAACTATCAATAGATGAAAGCGTATTTTGGATCTAAAGAAACTACGTTTTCAAAAGAAGAAAACATATTTTGAATCTAATAGAGGGATTTTACGCTTTTTGAAAGAGAAAATGTATTATGAATCTACTAGAAAGAAACTACGCTTTTGGAATAGGAAAACGTATTCTGAAAATGCGCCATGGACTTCGGGTTATATTACGCGAAACTACAGGGGCTCTTTTGCAAATAAACCTGGGGAAGGGGTATTGGCGATCTTGGACCGTTGGATTGAATCTGGATGGCCCAGATTAGAAAGGAGTGGAAGAGAGTCACTGGCCGGAAAAGAAAATCGACGCGGCGGAGCTCCATTATCGGCTACGAGAAGCTCCTCGGAGCGCTTGGTTTGGGCCCTAGAGGCCATGGTTTGACTAGCCGAGAGCACAGGGAACAAGAGAAGACGACGAACTCACCTATGGCCTTCTTGCGGTCGATGACGCAGGAGGAGAAGATAGTGAACTCACCTATGGCCTTCTAGCGGTCGACGGTGGGTCTACGGTGTCGGGCAGCACGGCGGTGACGACGACGGCGAGAGAAGGAGAAGAGAAATCTAATTTACTATACGAGGGATTTTCCAAACTATGGGCTTCCCTTACGGTAGTTTTGGTGTGGTTTACCCAAGGGGTTGGTACATATTTATAGGGAGAAAAACTCCCCATATCTACATCAACTAGCAATATGATACTAATTGATGTTGCACACTTCACATTTACTAATGGACCTAAATAATCATTAAAGCCCATTAGTAAATAAATGCATGAGTCTTTGAGATTTATTAGGATTATTGCACATGGGCTTTGAGAGTTGGTTGGAAAATGAGATATATTATTTATTTTTAGAATTAATTAATTTCATGAATAAAATAATTCTAGAAAAGTCCAGAATTGATATTTAAGCCACGAAAAATACTCCGAGACCTTAAAAAATTTGGGGAAAATTCCCAGAGACACTTTGGAACATGATGAACACAAATAAAGTATTTTGGAGCTCATGAAAAGATTGTTGGGAACTTAGAACATAAAGATTAAGGTCAAGGAGGTAGGAATTAAATTCCAAAAAAAAGCTGAAAAATTCCTGGAGATAGATATTCGTCTCCTAAACGTATTTAAAAAAAACACATTTTCCACATAGAAACACAAGGTTTGACTGGCATAAATGCAACAAACATGTTTCTACCTTACGATAAATTTTAATCTAATAAAAATTTATTATTCCCCCATGTTTTCTTGAGCATAAAAATACAAAATTAAATCATTTTTGCTCTATTTCAAGAGAAGCAAATTTTAGGATGTTACAGTAAGCTCAAATCCTCAGTAAAGCAATGGCCTAATTCTCTCAAAAAATATTTGGTTCCTCGGCCCTCTTTTAGATTTAAATTTTGGATCATCTTTTGCATTCTATTGCATACCCATAATTGTTGTTTCCCTAAAACATTACCAGATTCATCATAATGATACTCATATTTGCTAGAGCATGTAATGTCTCAAGCAGCGCCTAGCCGAACCCTTCATCACGGTAATAACCATTCGTGTTCATCAAGTTTATCCAAATAAACTATAGAACTAGCGATGTTGAACTACTAGTAATCTCATGCCTACTACCCATGCTACTCTATCTCAATGCTATGAGCCATGATGTGACCATATTTATTTCCGCTTGTGGCTACCTTGTCATGATTAAGTAAAAAAACAAACAATGCTTGTGGCACTGCTCAATTTTCTTAATTAACCTAGTAATGGTCAGGTTTGGCAAACAGCAAAAGGCCCCGTTCGCTGGTCTGAAACTTGGCTGAAAAACACTGTTCCGGCTGAATTGTTGTGAGAGAAAAATACTGTTCCGGCTGAAAAAAGAAGCCGAACAAACCATTTTTAAGACAAGCGAACGGGGCCACCCTCATAGCTCCAACATCATTTCCTTATCCATCTTCGCTAAGATAATGAATACTAGTAAAACTAGAATAGAATGATAGTTTTACAAAGCAAAACTCATCTGAATTTATTTTTTCAACTGTCTTTTTGTATATATAACACAAAAGATGAGCAATGCAAAAGGATCATACAGTTTTCTACTAGTAAAAGGGGATTATGATTTTGTACCCAAAAGCTTTCCCAACTAGAGATGAGGGGAACCATTCATGAAGAGGCTAGGTGGAAACCTGCTTGTGCGTAGGGAAGGCCCATCAATTACCCATGCAGTTATGTGGGAGCTTGGTTCTGGTAAAGGGCTCTATTGAGAAATAGAAGAAAGTACGAGAATTTGGATACCTTAGTAAAATGTCATATCATGGGGGAGTTTGCATTCTCTATCACACTCACGTTCCATGTTACATTCCTGCACCTAGCTAATGTTGCATTCATAGTATAGTTGACAAGCTAGTCGATAGGTTGCTAAGGGTATTTTTTCTAGTGAGCCAGTATAAGGTATATATATGGCAAGGTTGGTTGCTAAAGGTTATAGCTAGATTCTATTTTGTAGAATGTAGAGAAACTTGTTGATGCGTTCATTCTAAGTATATGCTAGTGATTTAGATAATAATTAATAGCAGGTCTCTCACAGGTTGTGTTAATCAACTATGGTTGTGCTATCAGTTACGTTGGAAAGCAAGTTTGTAGACTCTACTATTACTTTGCCTACTACTGAGCTAGCGGTGGCCTGATATTGGCGGTCAAGAACAACTGTCAATAGAAATTAGCTTTTATATACCTGCCAGCAGAATTAGTTTCTATACTAGTATACTCCCTCTTTCCCGATTTATTTGTCGTTTCCGGTTTTCGTGCCACAAGTTTGACTCGATTTGTAGAAAATACTAGCAACATTTATATCTTCAAATAAATTTATTAAAAACTAGATTCAAAGATCTTTCCGATGATACTAATTATGTATCATAAATATTAATATTTTTTAATATATATTTTGTTAAAATTGTTTCTCGGGAAACGAAAGCGACAGATATTTTGCGACGGAGTAATGCTTTAATTTGAACCGTCGGTAAGACTGTTTTTTAGTGCTTGCCCACTCATTCTCGTCCTTCACCTGCTTCCCACTGCAAAGCTCTCAGAGCTCTAGCATTCAGTCCTCCAGTACTAATAACTAGCACTAGCAACAAAGACACACTCCTTCCGTGCAATGCTCGCTGCCGTGGCTTTTAATTACCCGCACTCAGCTCGCTGTTTGATGTTGTTTGGAGGTAGTGTGGCTCGTCAGTTGGCCGACTGATGCTGCCAGAGGACGTGAATATAGTAACCGTATTTTCCTTTGATGATTGAGGTTATTCTTATTGGTTCTCCGGCCTGTCATTGCTCGATGCTGGCTCCGATATTTTATCATCCAGTAAGTAGATCATGGCTCAGGATGCTATCCATGGACCACGTACTAAACTCACTAGCTGTCAACCCTATCCAGTGCTTCAATGTTGCAGTCTGCACGTACTGCCCTAGGCTTGTCGCCAAGGCTTTTCCATATGGCTTCAATCGAGGCTCGTACAAGGTCTCAGCTCTGTGCGCAAACAGACGCAATGCTACTTGCACTGAGGCCATGTTTAGATTCCAAAAAATTTCAAACCGATGAATAGTTGCACTTTCGTCTTATTTGGTAAATATTATCCAATCGTGGACCAACTAAGCTCAAAAGATTCATCTCGTGATTTCGAACTAAACTGTGCAATTAGTTATTTTTTTTACCTACATTTAATGCTCCATGAAAACGACTAAAAATTGATGTGATGAAAAGAGAGTGAAAAAACTTGGAATTTGGAGGTGATCTAAACAAGACCTAAATTTAAATTAAGAGCGTACGTGACGTCGCAATAGTCGGTGTCCTTGTGTACCATATATCACTCGGATCCAGATAACAGATTAATGGCAGCTAAGAGAGGTCGAAGACGACGACACCAGTACCCTGCAATATGTTAGGTAAAAGGTCTTTAATAAATGAAGCCGGCACTGGAAGAGCGAGGTTTGTTCCTCAGGGGATCGGTTTGTGTTAAAATTTTTAGCAAACAATCTTAATTAATTGTCCAACCTTTTACTAAGGGTCTATTTATGTTAAAACTTTAGGCAAATTCACTACTACAGAAAACTTTACCGAGGTGGGCAAAACCACATCGGTGGAAAGGTCACGGTAAATGGGACATTTTCCGAGACGGTAGGATGCCCGCCTCGGTAAATTTAATAAAAAAAACAAAAAAAGGAAAACCCGTGGATAAGCCCGGCGAGCCCATCCACGGGCCGCCACCACTGTTGCTCGCTGGATCTGGGCGCCGCCGCCGTCGTCATTGTCGGATCCGCCGCTGGGGCCGCACCAGATCCGTGCGAAGCCGCCGCCATGTGCGGAGAAGGCCAAATCCGGGAGCAAGGGGCCGGATCGGGGCCACGGCCACCGGATCCGCCAGCTACCGCCGTGGATTTGAACACCAACGAGGAGAGAGACCGCTCCGCCGCGCCGAGCCCTGCCCGCAAGGCTGCTCCGCCGCACCGGAGAGAGAGTGGAGGGCCATGAGGCCGCTCCACTGCGCCGGAGAGAGAGTGGAGGGAGGGAGTGCGGAGCTTGGGAGGGAGACGGAGAGAGTGAGAGAGCGGCGCCGGCCTAGGAAAGAGTGAGAGAGATGGAGAGGGGTGCCGGGAGGGCGACTCGCGACTTCGCGAGGAAGTGAGCGTGAGAGAGATGGAGACTAGGCTACGGCTGCCGAGTTGGGAGAGGGAGGAGTGAATGAGAAACCCTAAGACCCTGATTTATACTACTTCCAGCTATCGGGCCTCACCTGGGCCTATTGGGCTTGGCCATATTAACCGAGGCGGGCCTTATAAGATGCCCGCCTAGGAAAATAGCCTGATTTTCCCACGCGGGCCTCTTTTAATCGCCTCGGTTAATAAAAAATGACCGTCTCGGTTAATCCAGGCATTAATCGAGGTGTTGAAATGCCTGCCCGCCTCCGAGACACTTTACCGAACGCTGCGTGTTGGGACACGGTTACAAGTCGCGGAGGCTCCAAGGATCACAGTGGCGCTAAGAACTAACTATTAAGCATGTTCCGTGAGCATTGTGCAGGGAAAGAAGGATGGAACCTGCGCCTGGTCGGACGCCCTGAGTGAAGGTCCAGAAACTGCGGCGAAGGCTCCCGGATGCAGGCGAAGGCGAAGGCTCGGGTGATACCTACGAAGGCTACAGGAGTCAGCACGAAGGTCCGGACGAAGGTCATCCCAAGCGAAGGTTCTAGGAGCCGGGGGACTTCCCATAGGGCGGCGGTGCCAGGCTGTGGGCCGCAAGCGGACTCATGGTAGCGGGCCATCAAGCAAAGGCGGTCAAAGAAAAAGGCACCCAAAGTATCCCTAGCGGTTTGTATTAGAATAGAAATATCAACCAATAAGGGGTAGAATTGTAAAGAGTAGCCTTAGTAACACTACCGGATATAGGAGCTTTGCTAAGTGCCAAGGGCACTCGGTAAAGACCCAAAAACACTCGGCAAAACGTTTGCCGAGTGTTACACTCAGCAAATGACACTCGACAAAGATTCTATCGGCAAAGAGTTGTTTGCCAAGTGTCAAACGTTGGGCACTCAACAAAGACTATGCCGAGTGCTCAAAAAACACTCGACAAACATTTTTCGGGAAAAAATAAAAAAAAACAAGTCGCCAGCCACCACCACCACCACAGCCGCCGGCCACCACCACCACCACGCCGCCCGCCGGATCCACCATCGGAGGTCACCTCCCCACCGGATCCGTCGCCTCCACGCTGCTGCTCCCTGTCGGATCCGCCCGTTGCCACCGTGGATCTGATCATCGGCGAGGGAGAGAGTGAGGGAGATGAAGAGAGGAAAAGAGAGGGAGATGGGGAGAGCTGACCTACCTCGGACCGATGCCGGCCGCCGAAACCCCATCGTCGCCGGATCTGAGCCCCAGTAGCCAGATCCGACGCATGCCGCTGCGAGGACCACCCGGCGTGGATTCGTCGACCTAGAGCTCGCCTTGGCCCTCCACGCCAGTGGGGGAAGAAGGGAGGGGAGGGGTGCCCGTCGACGAAGAAGAAGGGGAGGGGAGGGTGCGGGCGAAAGGATCTTAGCAGGGAGGAGGAGAGGGAGTGCTCGGGCGGATCTGGGGAGGGAGGAGGAGAGAGGGCGAGGGTGCGGCAGCGCCGGAGATCCGCCGGGAGGGAGGATGAGATAGAGGGGGTGGGCGGATCTAGGGAGGGAGGAGGAGGAGAGAGGGCGTGGGCGCAGCGGCACCGGAGATCCACCAGGAGCGAGGAGGAGAAAGAGGGGGCGGGCGGTTCTAGGGAGGGAGGAGGAGAGAGATGGCACAGAGGAGGAGAGAGAGGGCACGGGCGAATCTAGGGAGGGAGGAGAAGAGAGGGCGCGGGCGCGACATTAATTAAGGTGGTTTTTTTCTTTGCCGTGTGTCCTAGATCTAGGCACTCGGCAAAGTTTTTTTTTCATTTTTTTCTTCTCCTTCTTTCCTAGAAAAAAAGGTTTTATTTCTTTGTCGAGTGCAAAAAATAAAACACTTGGCAAACCCTGTCTTTGCCGAGTGTTTTTTTGACACTCGGCAAACCTCCTCTTTGTCGAGTGTTTTTTTGCCGAGTGTTTTTAGCGCAACACTCGGCAAAGAACTTGTTCGCCAAGTGCCTGAGGGAATACACTCGACAAACCTAAAAACAGTCGGCAAATTTGATGTTTCCGGTAGTGTAAGCAGTTCCCTATAAAAGGGGAACTCAAGCTCTGTACAGAGGGAGGTGGTTGAATATATTTATGAAACCCTAATCAGGCTTGGGCTCACTTTGCACCTTTCACACCTTCGCCTAGGGCACTCAGCCGGGCGAAGGCCTCCGTTAGTTCTTCCTTGTCTCACCTACTGGAGATCCATTTTTCTACAGTTGGAAATTCATTTTTTCCAACACAGCGCAAAAGAATTTGTGTACTAGTGATTATGGTATATTCTAATCTAGAAATGATTAACAAAGATAATTACGGCATATTCTAATGTAGAAATTATTAAGTAGGCAAATTATGCATCAATTTTGGCATTCCCCATGCGCAAGTGGGTTTCAGTTAGGCCTTCTCCTGAATCGCTCCTCGCCATCTTCACTATCGAGCTTCTAGACAAACCGATGGGGACCTCATTTCCTCCAGTACACGGTGGTGGCCAAACCACAAGCACGGTTGGTGTGGTTTCACTAGACTATAAGCCCCTGGCTCTGAGTACAACAATGGTGCATGCAAGCCCCGAGTGGATGCAAACCTCACTAAACACTATGCATAAACCTAGAATGAGGGCACAAGCGGTGGTCTAGCGAACCTAAGCTCCTCCCGCAAAGCATTATGCTAATCACGGAGTATTTCCTTAAGCACTATTTGTTTCAAGATCACTAGAGGGGAGCAATAACTCCCTTCGTATGATCCTCAGCTCCTACACACCTTAAATGGCTGATTGGGTCGGGAATTTATAGCCCCAACACTCTGTTGAAGGCAAACTACAGCTTTCTGCAGAATATCGGATATTTCGGTGCCACCACCGGCACTCAGTTAGCTGCTTGATTTTTACCGTTGGATCAGCCTACTTTTGGACATTGTTCCTGTCTGGTGCTTTCTTCAATGCCCTTCATCGGATAATTCCAATGCGGTCTGATCTTCTATGTTCTTCTCTGGAACTTCACCAAAAAAGGATCCTATATCCGGTGCTCCTCACAGGACAATTCCGGTGCTCCTTTTTCTTCTTTGGAACCTCTCTGGTGAGTGGTGACAACTTCTTCTCTAGTGCATCAGTCCGATGATGATGTTTCCACTGTGTTAATGCTTTATCCAGTGCTCCTGTAATCGCAGTCACAAGAAATTTTTAATGTTGTCTGTACGCTAGGTCCTAGGGTTTGCTTGACCCTTTTCTCCGGTGCCCTTATAGAGGCAACACCGGACTTATCTAGTGCATGCTTCACTCTGCTCTATTTCTTTGCATCTTTGCGTCCATGTTGAGGCGTTGATCACTCCGATCTTCATGTTGCCTAAGTCCAAGCCAACCTAGCATCCAATTGAACTATACCTTATATACTAGCAAACGATATTAGTCAAATCGTCATGTTCATCAAACACCAAAATCATATAATGGTCCATGTCTAGTACCATTTTCCTTACAATCTTCCCATTTTTTGTGATTGATGATAATACGACCAAAGCAAGTAGATAATAGATACCAAACGTAAAATGCAATCTAAATTCATTCTACTTGCTTGGATGCATTGCAAGAGCAATATCATATATGATGCTAATTGAAATATGCAATGTACCGTGCGTATATTACTTACCTTTCTCTTACCATATGTAATGTGTTCCCTTATGTGGTATTATGGACTAAAGCGTCTCCCTAAATCCATGATCCACGTCCTCCCTTTCTAGAACCAACTCCCCTTAATCTATTATCCCCCATTCATTACCACTTGAATTTTTTTAAATTGATTTTGTAATTTATTATGGAGTTGGGCTTGCTTTTAGTCCCACTGATTGTCCTCCCATGGAATCAAACACCAAAAAGGAAGACATTATTAGCACAAGGGAGGGTCAATTTTATGTGATCCTTGATATATGGAATGAAATTGATCACAAAACATGACTCTCACTTACATATACTAAACTGCCCTAAGTGTATGCATATATATGGTGGAAGGCGAAACATATGCATCACCAACTATTTAAAGTACAAAGGAGTTTAATCTACATATAATGCATGGAGAAAGCATATAAAAGATTCCAATTGAAATAGAAAAGTTTGATACTGATTTGTAGGATATGTCATACCACTTGAAGGATATGAAATACCACTTGTAATATTGATATCCATCCTTAACTCCGGGAACTCCATTTTCCTTACAATGAGACTACTACACACAAGATAAGCTTGAAGTGGTGTTAGTCTCAAAGATACCAACTTGCAGACTAACCTCACCCTAAAAGTTTGCATACAAGTGTTGAATACTTGTAGGAGACATGCACTAGACTTTTAGGTAAAAATATCACTTGTAAGATGATATTATGTGAAGCTGAGTACTTTTTATGGCTGATATTTGGGAAAGTTATATATAGTTTGGATTTTGGCACATATAAGATAAAACCAACTATAGGCAAGAGCTATCAGTCGTGCTCCAAATTAAAAAATTTAAACCATGTAGGTTTGCTCATGTGTATGAGTGAAGCACGAGCAATCCTACCATATAATTTACCTAGTATATATATGAAAAACAAGAATTTAAACTTGCATATGCAAACCTAGGCATAAAACGAACTAGATGCTAACAGAAATTGCAAGAATTTAAATCTAGTTACCCAACATGGGAAGAGGAAGTTAGATCTAATGTCTTCAATAACCTACTTGGCAATGGCATCAGCAAATTTGATGCACTCCACAATATGCATCCAAACTTTTGCCAAGTCTCCAAATTCCCTGAAGTCTACCAGACTTCTCACTTCCCCTTCAGGACCCAAACATTTTTGGTGATCTTCAAGGTTGAGATGATGTCCCATGGCACCCAAATTGGTTTGCTCCACTTCCTATTGGCGTTCTTGTCAACCTTGATGGCCACCTATCGACACAGAATTTTCATCTCCGTGCCGAGGACACACGCAGCAAGCCGGAAGGGTTTGCTCGATGGAGCAGATCCGCCTAGCTTCAGCGCAAGGGTGGTCGATCCTGTGCAATCCTCCCAAGACGTGCCAGTCAATTTGACCCTGCAATTGACAAGGAGAGAAAGCTCATCAACAATTAAGGGCAGAACGTGCCGGTGTTGCCAGACAGTCCCGAATGTGCAGCTTTGAGAGCCGATATGAGAGGAGATCGACTAAATAGTCGATTCTAGCATATTCATAAGAATAAATCGATTAAAGCTCATGGGGTCGTATAAGAAGAATCAGTTACCATTCAGGATAAATATTATTTAAGCAAATATTAATCAATGGCAATAAGATATAAATGATGATCGGTTTATGCTGAGCCAATGATTACAAGTAACCAAACTCCTTTTTCTATAAAGAGACAATTCAACACCACTTAACCATTTAATAAAGATAAATCTAATGAACATGTTAGATCTCATCCATTGCCGTGACCAATGGGGCATGAGGCAGACTCATGCAGGCCGTAGAAACAACAATAGTCTCGATGACCCTAACTCATTACTAATACCAGTGGGGCATGAGGCAGAATCATGCAGGCCGTAATACAATAATAAGATCATGGGGCTAACATATCTTTCAACTTATCTCTACTTCAATGATCTCGTAATGTGAACTATTCGTGAAAGCGCTCGATATCGGCTAAATAGCCGATTCAGGCATAGCGCACAGTTAAGGTCATGCCTTCTCAGGAACAGATCTACCAACTAACGATCCCCACTCCATAGTGCTAACAGTGGGGTGAGAGGCAGAATCCCATAGGCCGTGATAGCGGGCCATGAAACGGTTCTCGCTAACCAATAGATCTACTCAAGATCGAACATGCCTTAACCGCACGCTATGCATGATTAAGATTGATGTAAAACAGCCGATAAAACATAATTCATCATTGAAGGTGTAGATTAGACCAACTTTAGATTAGCAAACGATGGGTTAAATAAGATATAAGGCCGATCTAGATCAATCTCAATCGGGCAGAGTGATATTGCTGTAATTAGATAAACGATGAAAGCAATAAGCAATATCGATAACTTAATGAATCTACCAAAGGCTGCCATACTAAGGTAGAGCCGATAACTTGACCTTGATCTAATTCAAGCAGTGGGGTGTGAGACAGAATCACACAGGCCATACTTGAATTAGACAAGAGTCGATAACTAGCCTATACCAGAGTCGCAGTGGGGGTCGACCGGATCGATGCAACCATATGAATAGAGGTATAAACCATGATGGTACTTACAGACAAGCAGTGGAGGTCGATCGGATCGATGCAGCCGTACTCGCTGAAGAACTTGCCGAGATCTACTCTACTCCTACTCCTAAGGGGTGGCCGTAGCCAAAAAAAGTAATTGACTTGTATTTGATTGATTGATTGATTCTTTTACAATAGCCGGGGCTTGATGTTTATACCCGGGACCTGTGTACAACTCCTGTCTAAGCACGACTCATCACAATTTTTGACCCTAAAGAAAACATTCCTAATTTAAGATAACTTGGACTCTAATCTTTCCCTTTCTGTAGAGTCCGGCATGTTTCAACCTGGCGCCGAATGTAGACTTTGTTGCTATCCGCTAGCGCTATCCGAGGAGAGCCGATTCCAATTTCTCCATGCGAATCGGTTGTTTCTGATCTGCACGTAATTTATTCCTTGGTGATATGATCCTAGGAGCTTTTGAGTACCTGTGACTTTTTTCTTCTAAATTTCGATGTAAACACATGCCCCCCAATTTTAGGATAAAAGTAATTTTATTCCAAAATTATCATGTCGGCATCCCTGATTGGTCCACAGTCATGGGTAGAGAACCTTGATCTAGGGTCCACTGTTTGTCGCTGCCCGCGCCCACTCATAAGCCCATGTCTCAAAACTTTTTTACAAGAGCGTCACTGCTTCTTAGGCACTTGGATTCATCTTCCCGGGCCAGCTATAAAATGCCCATCTGACTCTAGCGAGAGCAACTCAACAATTCAGCCATGCTTTATTTTCATCTACTCTCTCGAGTGCCTCTAGTTCCGCCAGATCCTCCATGGTCTGCCCTCTTTGTTATGAAGATCTTGAGCGGCTAGAAGAATTCTTGTGCATAGGGTGATTGCGTTACTTATCCTAGCGCCTCGTTGAGCAAGAAGATCAGTCGTTGCGGTTAGAAGAATTCTTGTGATATCACCTGAGTCTTCTCTCCATGCTCACAAAGTTGTTCTAGTGTTTGTGAGGGCTAGAATGTGTGATCACCTTCCCCTTGTTATTCCTCCAAACGCCCACCGGGAAAGCCTCGGGCTTCTTTCCCATAGTTCCTCAATTTATTGAGAAATCTGTTGAGCATATGTTAGGCGGGCGACTTTTCTTCCTCTCAGATACAACTTTATTGATGGGCTAATGCGACTTGGTTCACAATGAGTTTCGGCCTTGTGGAAATTTGGACTCCCTTCAATCCAAAGAAGTTCTAGTGAGTTAATCCCTAGTCAATGTATCCGCCCCACGATATTTTGTAATTTGGGGAAGTAATAAATTTGAGTCCATTATCTCTTCGTTATCCATCCCCTAAATTTCTGGAGTGCTGATCTGTTTCCATTTCCGATTCACATCCTTGGCGAAATCTATCTTTCCGTATCCCAGGGCTATATATATGGGCCATGGTTGTGGATCTAACAATAACCCGCTTTGCCTCAAACCTTCTGCATCCTTATACAGTTCCTATTCTTCCATAGGTTTGAGATTATGGAGAACAGCAAGATGCCTGTTGTGGAGGGCCTCGATGGATCTGCATCATCGTACCAACGCATCCATCGTCAAGAGGGTGCATCTCATGATGCCCTCACTGCCTCGGGGAATAGGGCCAATTCCGTTCGGCCTTTGGGGCCCTCTTTGTCGATAGCTCGTCGCCAGTTCCTTTGTCGTCAGAGGAGGTAGATTGATGACGACGATCTGCTTGCCTCCATCGATCGGCATGGCCAGAGCCTCGCTGAATGCCTCTCCCTCACAGAATCGGCCCTGGCCATGGTTAGATGTCGATCACCTCTCGAGGTCGATTCAGTGGAAGATAGGTTGGCCAAGGCCGAGGCTAGGATTACAGGTAAGATACATGTCATATCCTCTTCTCTCTTTCAGTTTCATCTTCAAGGCTGTGATCATCTCCCCTTTAAATCTTTTAGATCTATCCGCCCAACTGGAGAGTCTTCGATCAGCTGCGGATCATGCGGCGGGATTTGTCACTACCAGGGGCGCCATTCTGGTAGTCCACTTGCATGACATTCCAAACCGCATCAGAGAGGTCGCTCTCCATGGCGTTCGTCATGGTGCTGCCACAGCGTTGGCTACTGCACAAGCCCGCTCAGGTCATAATCTTCGGCTTCTTCCTCATGGTTTCCTGGATGCAGTGCCTCCCGAGGATCATGAACATTTGACTGAGGAATTCTTCAGTGCCGCCAACTCTATAGCTTTCAATACTTTGGTCGATGATGTAGTGAGCAAATTGTTTTTCAGCCCGTAGCTTGTAATAGGTGATTTTAGCAAACAATCCCTTCTTCTTGAATGATTTTCCTTTGTCTCTGATTTCATATTACTTCATTAATGTTTGTTTCCCCCCTATAGGCGATATGCATCATACCAGCTTCTGTTCCGTTGGGTTCATTTTTTGTACTAGAGGTGATACCTTTCTGATATCGGCTATTAGAGTTGTTGACCGAACAAATCAGCTACTTAAGTGTTAATCCAAACGCTGTGATAATATTTCTTTAGATATTTCCCATTGATTGCTCAGCCAAACTCTTCTTCTCCTCCTAGTGTCTCCAAAATATAAGCATTACCGGGCGCACAATGTTTGATCTGATACGGCCCTTCCCAATTGGGTGACCATTTGCTGAACTTACTGTCCTTTGACCCGATCGGCAATTTCACTTTCCACACCAAATCTCCATCAAAAAATTGTTTATTCTTTACCCTTTTATTGTAATATTTTGTGACCCTCAGTTTATTGGCTTCAATATTTTCAAGAGCGCGCAGCCGAAGGCAACTTAAGTCTTCTAAGTCGTCCATCATAAGATTTCTGTAGACTTTGGCTATCAAATCATTCTGTAACATAACATGTCTTGATCTGGTCTGAACTTCCCAAGGAAGGACTACGTTATGGCCATACACAAGCTCATAAGGTGATGTTTTAATTGATCCATGATAGGCCATCCTGTATGCCCATAGTGCCTCATTAAGCGTCGAATGCCACTTCTTGGGTTGTTCCTCAATTTTCTTCTTGATCAGCTTAATCATAATCTAATTGGACACCTTTGCCTGACCATTAGCCTAAGCATAGTAAGGAGGCAAATTTAGCAGCTTGATCCCCGTACTGGCAGCAAAATCTCTGAATTCCTCTGATGTGAACATGGTCCCTTGATCGGTTGTGATGATTTGAGGAATCCCAAAATGATACACAATATGTTCCTTGACAAAATCAACCATGTTTTTTGAAGTTACTGTTTTCAAGGGGACTGCTTCAACCCACTTGGTGAAGTAATCTATTGCTACCAATATGAACTTATGTCCTTTGCTCGAGGATGGAAAGATCTGGCCAATTAAATCAATTCCTCAACCCCGAAACGGCCACGGCTTGATTATTGGGTTCATGGCCGATGTAGGCGACTTCTGGATATTACCTAAACGTTGACAGTCTTGGCATCCCTTATAATATTCAAAACAATCTTCTAATATTGTTGGCCAGAAATATCCAGTTTTGCGGATAATCCATTTCATCTTATAAGCCGATTGATGAGCTCCACATATCCCTTCATGCACTTCGCCCATCAACACCTTAGCCTCTTCTTGATTCAGGCATTTGAGTAAGGCCCCATCGATCATTTTGTAATACAGCTGATCATCCAGCAAAACATATTTAGTCGATTTATACCTTAGCTTTCTGGTAACTTTTCATGATGGGTCTCTAAGGTAGTCGACTATCTCAACTCTCCAGTCATTATCCAAGGTTTAATTGCTCAAGATTTCTTGAACTACTCGATAACCTGATGCACTTTGAGCCAAACGGTTAGCTTCTTGATTTTGTGCCCTCGGAATGTGCTGAAATGAGACATGAGAAAACTCTTTGAGCAGCCTCTGGCACTTGTCATAATATCTCCTCAAAGTGTCTTCTTTGCACTCATATAGGCCGATCAACTGATTAATAATTAACAGTGAGTCTCCAAATATTTCAATTGCTTCGGCCTTTACCTCATAAAGAAGTTGAATCCCTCTCAAAACAGCCTCATATTCTGCTTGATTATTGGTAACCATTGGCTCGGTTGGAAAGGCAAACTCAAAATTTGCCCCCTGAGGTGAAATAATAACAATACCAATGCCACCATCTTGCTTGCAAGATGATCCATCGAAGAATAACATCCAAGGTACCGGCTCTACATAATTCATGCTTGGTTTACGATGCTGGGTGACAAAATCGGCTATTACCTGCCCTTTGACCGCTTTAGCCGATTCGTACCTCAAGTCAAACTCTGATAATGCGAGAATCCATTTTCCCACTCTCCCATTTAGTATCGGCAATGATAACATGTGCTTGATTACGTCAGCTTTGGAAACAACCGTACATTCGACCGATAATAAGTAATGCCTCAACTTGGTGCAAGAGAAATATAAGCACAAGCATAACTTTTCGATGGGAGAATATCTTGTTTCTGGATCTAGAAGTCTCCTACTTAGATAGAAAACCACTCGCTCCTTTCCTTCAAACTCTTGCATCAGGGCCGATCCAATTGTTCTGTCATTGGCCGATATGTACAACTTGTAAGACTTACCCTGCTGAGGAGGAACTAGCACGGGTGGACGCTTCATATACTCTTTTATCTCTTCAAATGCCTTCTATTGTATGTCACCCCATCTAAATTCTTGATCGTTCTTTAATTTCAACAAGGGAGAAAACGGAAGAATCCTTTCCAACAAATTTGAAATAAACCTTTTGATGAAATTAATCTTGCCAAGTAAAGATTGCAACTCTGTCTTAGTAGTCGGGGCACCGCATCATCAATTGCTTTCATGCTCTTCTGACCGACCTCAATCCCTCTCTCATGGACCATAAAACCCAAGAATTGCCCAGCTGATACCCCAAAGGCACACTTATTAGGATTCATCTTTAGACCATGTTTTCTCATGCATTCCTGAGTTTCCCACAAATCAGCTAGATGCTCTTTGTATTCTTTTGATTTTATCATCACATCATCAATGTAGATTTCAACAATCCTGCCGATCAACTTATGAAAAATATAATTCATTGCCCTTTGATAAGTGGCACCAGCATTCTTCAGACCGAAGGTCATCACAACCCACTCGAACAAGCCGATTGTGCCGGGGCACCTAAAAGCGATATGTCCTCTTCAACCATGAAAATTTGGTTATACCCTGCATTGCCATCCATGAAGCTAATAACCTTGTGCCCAGCTACTGCATCTACTAACATATTGGCTATTGGCATTGGATAACCATCCATGGGTGTGGCTTTGTTCAGATCCCTGAAATCAATGCAAACCCTTAATTTTCTATTCTTCTTGTATACAGGGACAACATTCCATATCCACTCTACATATCGGCATGGTCGGATGAACTTCGCCCCCAGTAGCCTTTCAGTCTCCTTTTTAATATCATCAAGCACGTTCGGATTGAATCTCCTAGGAGCTTGCTTGAATGGCCGATATCCAGGTTTGATTGACAACCGATGCTCAACAATTGACCGGTCCAAACCAGGCATCTCGTAGTATTCCCAAGCAAACCAGTCTTTAAATTCTTTCAATAAATTAATTAATTCCTGTTTATACTCCGGATCCAATTTAGCACTTACATACGTCGGCCTAGATCTATCTCCAGAACTAATATCCACTTCTTCCAATTCATCAGCCGACGTGAAGCCGTGTCCAAGTTTACCATATGTACCATCTATTGGATTATTCATTAAAACAAATTTTCAAAGCCGACAGCTTGGATCGGCTGTGGGCCTTCACCATTGACTCTAAATTCTGATGGCAACAGAAAAACTATTTGAATATTAGCCGATGGTTGCTTTCTATCGGCTATTTGCTTGATACGCCACACTTGAGTTTTACCAGATGGTTGAGCCTATTCTATCTCCTTATTCCTTAGGCCTTGCACTCTTCTCTTCTGGCTTCTTGTTAAACCTCCGGGGCATCATTGGCCTTCCTACCAAACATGTTCCCTCTGGTTGCTTCCTTCTTCATGATCAGCCCAGTCTTGGTCAACAACTCTTTTTTCTAGCCGATCATGAATACTTTTATTTTTTAAGCGCTGATCCATGTTATTATGATGATATGCATCCTAGGCATGGATATACCGGCGGTTGACTTGAGATTGCCTAAACTCCTAATATTGATTGCTGCATTCTGGACAGTCATGTCTGGTAGGCAATTTCAATCCTTCGTTCTAGCAGTATCTGAAGAAAGGACAATTCCAGTGTGATTCGGCTTGCTTCCTTTCATACCTCTCTTCTTACAGTTGACACTGGTATTCTTGATCCTCTAACCATCACTGATAATTTTTTTCCTTCTGCCGCTGCCACTTGTTTAACAGGATCCGAGATGTGACTTGCGGCTCTATCGTTCCATCCTTTGATGTTTCCCCCTGTTCATATCAGCTCCTCTGCTGATTATGACGTTCTCTAATCTCTCTGTATTCATCAGTCAATATTTGCATCTTGGGATCAACTGTTCCAGCTTCTCTCAATTTGGCCGATGTTAGGTCCTTAGTTTTTCCTTTGAATAGCCCAACATCAACCATATTTTGATCTCCTGGGAAAGGATCATCATCCACCTTCATCTTCTGAGGTGTATCAAACTTGAGCCTCCCTTGCTAAATAGCTCTCTGTATATGTTGCCGAAAAATTCTGCATTCATTGGTGGAACGAGAAGTAGCATTATGGAACTTGCAGAACTTCTTATTCTTCAACTATTTAGGAGGCAACATAATATGATTGTCCGGCAATTTAATCTGGCCCTTCTCAAGTAAGAAGTCAAAGAGGTTGTTCGATTTTGTGACATCAAAGTCATAGCTCTCCTCGACTCCTCTTCCCCAAGGATTTGGCACCATTACTGTCTTCTTGCCCCAATTCCATTCAGCTGCAGCAACCTCCTCTTCTTCATCTTCATAGCCACCATCTGTTGAGTATGGATCGTAAGCTTCGGCCACGGTGGTACTCTTCTGGAATCGGGTATCTCTACACATACTCTAGAATTGACTATTGAGCGCTGCTACTCGTTGAGCCAATTGACCCAAGTTGTCAAATTCTTGTCATAGCAGCTTTTCTTTTCATATTGGCAACATTCCTTGGACAGCTAAAGCAGCTAGCTGATCATCGGCCAAGTTCAATGAGAAACACAAGTTCCTAGTTTCTCGGAATCTCTGAAGAAACTCAATGCCTGATTCATTAGTCCTCTGTCTCATGGTTGTCAAATTGGCTATCTTCTTTTCTCTAGTGCAAGTGTAAAAATATGTATGAAATTTCTTTTCTAGGTCAGCCCAATTGGCAATGGAGTTGACTGGTAGTGACGAAAACCAAGTGAAGGCTGTCCCTGACAGGGATAAGGAGAAGAAACGAACTCAATGAGCATCCTCAACTGACGCTTGACCCAATTGTGTAAGATATCGACTGACATGTTCTATTGTGCTTGTACTGTCTTGACCGGTGAACTTGGCGAACTCTGGGAGCCTGTAATTTGTAGGAAGAGCGACCAAATCATACCATTCTGGATATGGGTGTTTGTGAAAAGGTCAATCCTTTTGGCTTCAGACCAAATTGATTCTTGATCATCTCGGTCACCTTCAGCAGCAACTCGTCAACTTGCGGATTTGGGTTTCTCGGTACTTGCTGACCCATCTGTGGATTGAAATCCTGCATGCTTTGATATCCTAGATTTGGCATCATGTGGAGGGTGTTATAATCTATGCCATAGTCATAGCCTTGTGGAATCTCAATTTGTTGGGTCCTTTGCTGGCTCACTGCTTGAAGTCTCTGATTATAGACATAAGGATCTATATCTCTATGGATCCTTTGAATTGATGGTGCTACTTTTTGAGCCGACGATGGTATGTGGCCTGATGTGCCAAAATTGATCACCTGATTCTGACTTTGCCCCACCGGCTGTTGCACATGCTATATTGATGGTCCAGGATTGTACTGTATCTGATTCGTAGTAGTGCCTGGAGTTTGTTCAGATGAACCTTGAAGTGTCTGGACATCACCGTTGCGAGCTGGTGCCGCTTCTTGATGGCTGGTACCGACTTGATTAGTCCCTTGAGTCGACGGATCTGGAATGTTGTGACAAGTTGATCCAACCAGACCAACTAGAATTCCATGAATCACTTCTTTCATGGCATTGTGAAATGCGTCAACGAAAGCTTCATTGCGGCTTGATATGGCATCACGAATAGATTTGTCTATGGCTTCTATAAAGAAACGTCTGTCTTCAGCTTCAATTGTATCTGTCTACCCATGTAGTAGAACTCTTGGTAGTGGAAATTTCTGAATAATTATGCTGTCATGTGTTTTGGTATAGGACAACAAACACTTTTTCTGAAATTCTTCTATAGCTTTGTTGATGGTATCCTTATCTTCATCAGGTAGGTCTTCATAATGTACCATAAGGATGTTGTCGTTGTTGTGAGCCACCATGATGATTGTGGTGTCCCACCAGGCGTGCCAGAAATATGTGTTGACACAAAATTTTTGTCTCTGTGCCGAGGACACACGCAGCAAGCCAAAAGGGTCTGCTCGATGAAGCAGATCCACCTAGCTTCAGCGCAAGGGTGGTCGATCCTACGCAATCCTCCTGAGACATGCCAGTCAATTTGACCCTGCAATTGACAAGGAGAGAAAGCTCATCAGTAATTAGGGGCGGAACGTGCCGGTGTTGCTAGACAGTCTCGAATGTGCGGCTCTGAGAGCCGATATGAGAGGAGATCGACTAAATAGTCGATTCCAGCATATTCATAAGAATAAATCGATTAAAGCTCATGGGGTCATCTAAGAAGAATCGGTTATCATTCAGGATAAATATTATTTAAGCAAATATTAATCAATGGCAATAAGGTATCAATGATGATCGGTTTATGCTGAGCCAATGATTACAAGTTACCGAACTCCTTTTTATATAAAGAGACAATTCAACACCACTTAACCATTTAATAAAGATAAATCTAATGAACATGTTAGATCTCACCCATCGTCGTGACCAGTGGGGCATGAGGCAGAATTATGCAGGCCATAGAAACAACAATAGACTCGATGACCCTAACTCATTACTAATTGAAAGGATCAAGATGCCCAAGAGGGGGGTGAATTGGGCTAATTCTAATTTTTCTTGCAATAATTAAATCCTACGGTTAGCCCAATTAACCCCTTGTGCCTAGAAAAGTGTTTCTATTACTCTAACGCACAACGGACTTGCAACCTATGTTCCAAACTTACTCTAGCATGGCAATTCTATGAATGTAAAAACAAGTATTGAATTGCTCAAAGTAAATGCTCAAAGTAAATAGAGAGAGAGGAACGCGACGATGCTTTGCCGAGGTATCGGAGAGTCGCCACTCCCCACTAGTCCTCGTTGGAGCACCCACGCAAGGGTGTAGCTCCCCCTTGATTCGCGCAAGGATCAAGTGCTCTCTACGGGTTGATTCTTCGACACTCCGTCACGGCGAATCACCCAAAGCCGCTCACAACTTGAGTTGGGTCACCCACAAGCTCCACCGGGTGATCACCAAGCTCCCAATCACCACCAAGCCATCTAGGTGATGGAGATCACCAAGAGTAACAAGCATGAACTCTCACTTGACCACGCGAAGCCTAATGAGAAGATGGATGCACACTTTGCTACTCTTGATTCACTAATGAGGCTACTCTCTTGGATTCACGAATCTCAATCACCTCACTAGGACCTTGCTCTTCTTGGCACTCACAAATGTGTTTCTCAGCTATTAGAATGAGCAAAAGTAACTCCACACACGAGTGGAGCTTCTATTTATAAGGCAGCCTAAAAAATGAACCATTATGAGCTTCTGCGGGGTGATCGGACGCTCCGGTCAGGTTGACCGGACGCTCCGGTCAGTTCACCCCGCATTCCAGTGATAATGTGTTGACCGGACGCTGGCATGGTCCGATCACCATTGACCGGACGCGTCCGGTTGCAATAAACCCTTACTGGAACCTCACTGTACTCGACCGGACGCTGAACCCCCAGGGTCCGGTCAGCACTGACCGGGCACGTCCGGTCGAAGATTCCCTTCTCTGGAACCTTACTGGAGTCGACCGGACGCTGCCTCTCAGCGTCCAGTCACTTGACCTCTCCAGCATCCGGTCGCACCGAACGCAATCTCTTGATCAAATGAACTGACCGGACCCTGCGGCCAGCGTCCGGTCTGCATTTGACCCTCCATTCACTTCCAACTCTCGATCATATGTGAATGAAGTTTGCTCCATAGGATCATAGGGCTGTTGTGGAGCTACCTAGAGCTAGTTTTAACAAGTGTGCACCACACCTAACTCACTAGACTCACCTAGGTCAAGCTACCCATCCATACCCCCCTTAATAGTATGGCCAAAGGAAAAAAACAAAATCCTAAACTACTCTAAGTGTCACTCCAACTCCAATCGATACTTAGAACTAGTCATCCTTAACCTTGTCGTCCATCCTATGAAAACCAAAACGATTTCCTTTGTAGGGGCATGACAACCTTGATTGCCCAATTGATCTCTATTACCATGACCTAACTTAATTGCCTCTGCAAAACACATGTTAGTTATAGTAATCTTGTATTGTCATTAATCACCGAAACCCAACAAGGGGCCTAGATGCTTTCACTAATATCAGTGGGGCATGAGGCAAAATCATGCAGGCCATAATATAATAATAAGATCATGGGGCTAACATATCTTTCAACTTATCTCTACTTCAATGATCTCGTAATGTGAACTGTTCGTGAAAGCGCTCGATATCGGCTAAATTGCCAATTCAGGCATAGCACATAGTTAAGGTCATGCCTTCTCAGGAATAGATGTACCAACTAACGATCCCCACTCCACGGTGCTAACAGTGGGGTGAGAGGTAGAATCCCACAGGCCGTGATAGCGGGCCATGAAATGGTTCTCGCTAACCAATAGATCTACTCAATATCGAAAATGCCTTAACCGCACGCTATGCACGATTAAGATTGATGTAAAACAGCCGATAAAACATAACTCATCGTTTAAGGTGTAGATGAGACCAACTTTATTTTAGCAAACGATGGGTTAAATAAGATATAAGGCCGATCCAGATCAATCTCAATCGGGCAGAGTGATATTGCTGTAATTAGATAAACGATGAAAGCAATAAGCAATATCGATAACTTAATGAATCTACCAAAGGCTGCCATACTAAGGTAGAGCCGATAACTTGACCTTGATCTAATTCAAGCAGTGGGGTGTGAGGCAGAATCACACAGGCCATACTTGAATTAGACAAGAGTCGATAACTAGCCTATACCAGAGTCGTAGTGGGGGTCGATTGGATTGATGCAGCCATACGAACAGAGGTATAAACCATGACGGTACTTACAGACAAGCAGTGGAGATCGACCGGATCGATGCAGCCATACTCACTGAAGAACTCGCCGAGATCTACTCTACTCCTACTCCTAAGGGGTGGCCGGAGCCGAAAAAAATAATTGACTTGTATTTGATTGATTGATTGATTCCTTTACAATAGCCGAGGCTTGATATTTATACCTGGGACCTGCACACGACTCCTGTCTAAGCACGACTCATCACAATTTTTGACCATAAAGAAAACATTCCTAATTTAAGATAACTTGGACACTAATCTTTCCCTTTCTGTAGAGTCCAGCATGTTTTGACCTGGCGCCGAACGTAGCCTCTATTGCTATCCGAGGAGAGCCGATTCCAATTTCTACATCCGAATCAGCTGTTTCCGATCTGCACACAATTTATTCCTGGGTGACATGATCTTGGGAGCTTTCGAGTCCCTGCGACTTTTTCTTCCAAATTTCGGTGTAAACACCACCACTTTGGCATTCTTCTTTTTCTTCAAAAGAAAGGGTGTGGCAGCCTTCTTGTCCACTGTTGAGTACCTAACAGAAGGGTGAACAACACCGAATTCCAAACAAACCTCACAAAGTTGCCGTCAAAGAACAGGTTTTGAATGGTCTCTAAAGAGCTACAGAAACTACACTTTACTTTCTTGCCAATTCATTTTTGCTATGTTGTCTTTAGTAAGAGTAACTCCCTTTTGCAAGTATCAAAGGACAACCATAATTTTTCAATGGTACCCTTAAGAGAGGGGTTTTTTTCTGGGAGAAGTCCTTGCCAAATCATGAACCTATACATAGACCGGACTGTGAACTTGTCATTCTTATTAAGGTTCCATCGAAACACGTCACTACCATTTGTGAGGTTGACCAAGACAATTTTAGACACTAGCTCATACCAAGAAGAAATATTGTCCCTTACTAAATCTTGTCTGAAAGACACATTAAGTGGTGCAGTCCATTGGACATTTGCCACCGTATCACCTTTTATTCTTGCTATTCTATAGAGATTAGGATAAACCTCACTAAAAGGCTTGTCTCCCAACCAATTATCCTCCCAATACTGGTACTTGATTATCAATATCACCCATATATGTATATATACATGCATGCGCTAATGAAATAATATACTAACAGTTAACGGAGATAGTACTACAGTATTGCTCCTTCGCCCTATATATATGTGTAGGTGGTCAGTTTTTTTTTTCCAATTATTATGTTCCTTTGCTGTTGAAAGGACTCGATGCTTATCACCCGACCTCGTCAAGTACTACTACGACCCACAGCGTCAACAAAAATGCTTCTCTCGCATTCGTCCTGCTAGCTCCTCCCATTTCTGGATAAATACTACAGTATTGCTCTTCGCCCTATATATATATATATGTGTAGGTGCTCAGTTTTTTTTGCCTTAGGGGAGCTTGCTATTCCAAATTTCCAATTATTATGTTCCTTCGCTGTTGAAAGGACTCGATGCTTATCACCCCACCTCGTCAAGTACTACTACGACCCACAGCGTCAACAAAAATGCTTCTCTCCAATTCATCGTCCTAGATCCTCCGTGCTTCTCTCGCATTCGTCCTGCTAGCTCCTCCCATTTCTGGACATAGAATCGTCTTCGCCGTCTCTAATTTTAGAGAAACATGGCACTATTTGTCGGAAACTGACAATTTATATATTTTCTCGCCAAGTACTTCTTGGAACGCTAGCTCGGGAGTCGGCAGCGCGCTGTTTGCATTGGCAGTTTGCACATGGAGCAGGAACGCTCGTCACCCCCATCGCAAGCACCAGTGGTGAACCTCTCGCTGGACCTGGCGCCGGCGGCACGGGGCGAGGAGACGGACGAAGTGGCGGCGCCGACAAGGTCCGTCGGCGGGAAGCAGGTGCGCCTGTTCCCGTGCCTCTTCTGCAACAAGAAGTTCCTCAAGTCGCAGGCGCTCGGCGGCCACCAGAACGCGCACAAGAAAGAGCGCGCCGCCAGCTGGAATCCGCACGTCTACGACGACTACGACCACCACCACGCCGCAGCGGCGCGGCCGGACTGTCTCGGCCGCCGCCGCAACAGAAGCACCACCGACGCTTCCATGTGCGTCCCGATCTCCTCGCACGGCGGCACCGCCACCAGCATCAAGCTCGAGAGGCCTGACGACGGTGGGGCACCGCCTTACTACATGGACCACGTGGTGCTCCCGGCGGCAGCGGCACCCTATGACCCCTGCGCCAAGCCCGACAACGACACTGTGGACGACATGCGCATCTGGAGAAGGACCTCCCACACCTCTGCCGCCCCATCTGTGAACACGACGGATGAATAACGTCGTACTGTACTCCCACGGTTCGGCAGCGGACAAAATATTGGAGACACGCCAACAGTATGAAAAGGACGGATGGATAACATCGTACTGTACGAGGTTAGCACAGAACACACGGGTTGAAATAATAAATAATAATAAAGGAGTGGTAGCACTTATCAGCGGCTTGGCCTACTTGTGACTGTGGCGCTGACGCGTACGACTTGTGACTGTGGCTGAAGAGAATAAGCTTTTCCTTACGACTGAACACCACACGAATAGTGCTGTACTCACTAACACCACTTGTAAAGCAAGCAAGGCACGTCTAACTATCATCCTATCCTATGTATGCTAGTTTTTAATTTCATCAATCAATCATACAACTTGCATACAACACACAAGCATGAATATAGAATTAGAAACTTGTGCCATACAAGCAAACATATGTAATGCACATTTAAATGCATCAAACAAGTTTATGAGCTTGCTCTCCTACTTGTGTGCTTCAAATTTTATTTAATCCCCTTAGATTGTCAATCCTATCTTATCTTTGTATTTCTACCCTTATCTTTGTGAATTACTTCTCCCCCTTTGTCATCAAAGACAAAAAAAGGTGAGCTTAAATTTTAGATAGGTTGGGGTGAAACCATGTTAAGTGATGATTATTTTTTCAAATTTGGTTCAACCTAGATCACTTGCAAAAGATATTTAACTTAGTTTGATCCAATGGCAAGCTTCTTCACACCTCATTTCAAGGGTTATCTTGACAATATTGAGTTAAACACTTATAGCTCATTTTCTAGATTAAACACTAGGTTCACAAAGCCCACAAACATGTTATATGCTACCACTAGATCATTTCAAACATAGAAGCAATAGTGGTACCATACAAGCATCAAATCCATTCGATTTTCATGATTGAGCCTAAGACATGATATGAATGACTGGATGCACTAAACAAGTCCTTAGCAAAGGATGAATGATATGTCAATCAATTTTACCTTGCTTTGCTTGAAGGAGAGGCATATCATACAATGGGGATGCATCAACACATATTTCAGAAGTCAAGTATGTTCAATTCATTCCTTAGCTTGCAAAACCTCTTCTCATCAAATGGCTTGGTGAAAATATCAGCAAGTTGATCATTGGTCTTATTCAAAGAAAGGTACAAACTAAAAAAATGCTAATCCCTAAGTTATAGGTGTTCTAATAGGCGTAATTATTAAGATCCTATGTTAAGGCTATATAGGGAGTGTTTGGTTGAGTGGCTAACTCTGAACCAGACTTCAGGAAGTCACCTTCCAGATGCTTGGTTGCTTGTAAACAGGCCAAAGCCAGGCCCCGCTAAGCCACTCTGAGCCACTAGCTTGGCTTTAGGAGAACGCAGCGGGGACCATTTTTTGCTAGCGAAGCTTAGCTTAGCACCAGGTCATTTTTTGCTCACCGCCTTCCTCGCGGTCACGGTGCTCCCTCTCGCGACGGTTCTCCCTCTCTCCACCGGCGAGCCCCCACTCCCCTTCCTCTCCACCGGCTCACCCTCGCACTCCCGACGGTGCACCACGAGGCATTGACCGATGGTGCAGCGGTTCCAAGCAAACTACAAGTATGAAAAGGACGGATGAATAACATCGTACTGTACGAGGTTAGCACATAACACACGGGTTGAATTAATAAATAATAATAAAGGAGTGGTAGCACTTACCAGTGGCTTGGCCTACTTGCGACTGTGGCGCTGAGGAGAATAACGGGCTGTTTTGGTTCTCTAATCGTTCTTAAAATTAATGTCACATCGAATGTTTAGATACTAAATAGGAGCATTAAATATAGATTAATTACAAAATCAATTATATAGATGGAGACTAATTTGCGAGACGAATTTTTAAGCCTAATTAATATGTCATTAGCATATGTACTGTAGCACCATGTTGTCAAATCATGGACTAATTATGCTTAAAAGATTTGTCTCGCAAATTAGTCACAAGTTGTGCAATTAGTTTACTAATTAGTCTATATTTAATATTCTATGCATGTGTCCAAATATTCGATGTGATAGGAATTTTATGAGTCATCTGAAGAATCTGAAGAACCAAACTGGGCCTAAGCTTTTCCGTACGACTGAATACTTGTGACTGGCTGAAGAGAATAAGCTTCTCCGTACGACTGAACACCACGCAAATAGAGCTGTACTCACTGAATAGCTAAGCTATGCTCTGGAGTAGGGGGGGGGGGGGGGGAACGGTATCAATAATTTCCGACCGTATTTGAGACCAAATTTGTATAGAGGAGTTCAGATTTGTCCGTATCCAAGTCCGGATATTTAACATCCAATACCGTATCCGTATCTAAATACTAAAATCACATATTTATGATGTCGATACCCAATCGTATCCTATCCGACATAGCTAATACTATCCGTATTCGAATCCGAATCCGGACAAAAATATGAAAACAAATATAATATCGGTGATATTGGTCCATATCCGGTCCGTTTTCATCCCTACTATGGAGATTTGCTAGGATTCTAGAGGTTGTCGCACTAGACGTGTCTCAGATCCGCATTAGAGACGACGCTGAGTGGTGAATCCATGTAATTATATATATCCTTCACCACAAAAGCTACTCCTTATTAATTAATTAATTATACGTAAAAGAATTCTTCTCTCGCACAGTCACACTTACTTTTATAAACAGAAAATAAAGCAAAACCTCTCAAAAAATAAGAAATTAAAGCTAAGCCTTGTTTTGAGAATGCATCAATAACTAGAATTAACACTACACAAAAAATGCCCTTGTATTACTACTGGTGGAAAAATAGGCTTCAATTCCAGGGGTATTCATGGGTGTTCCCAGGAGTACCTAACTTTTTTTTATGCATTCTTATGTATATAGTATGTATACTTACATATATAAATATATAATCAAGTATTGGTGTACTAATAGCATTAGTGAAATGATCCTTAATTTTCTTGAAGGGAAATCCACCTATTACATCATAATGTGATAGTCCAGGAAGACCAAGCTATCACATTATCATTATTCAGTTGATACCACAGTTCATACATTGCGGAATTATAAGTTTACAAGGTATTACAACACTTGGTAACACACCTAATTACATTGTATACTAGCGGAGACACACATAGAACATTATCAAAGTAGACGTAGCGCCTCAATGGGTGAAGGCTCCTCCTTCACAGGCAATCATCAGAGTAGAAGTAGAGCATCAGCGGGCATAGAGTTCATCTCCTCAACCAAACTTGAGCGCAGGAACAAGACCACCTAATCCTTCTATTCTCTATTGTCATGGTCGTAGATGACATCTGAACCTGCCAAATATCTTTCAGTATGATTTGTACTGACCACTGGCCCCCACCCTATGCTTTGCGTTTGCTTTATGGTAAGTGTAATGCAAGGGTAGAGAAAAAGGCCTATTTATGGCTGTAGTTTTCCTATGTAAGTTCATCAAATATTTATAGTAGTTCATCAAGTTTTAACTCATTTCATCCACACGTTCACCCATCCCATCACACACATCTCACCACACTCTCACTCTCTAGGCGGCAAGGACAACTCCCTCTCGTGCCTTGCCTCAATGGCCAACGCCAGAAACTAACAACAACCTAGGGGGAAGAGATGAAAGGACTCCACTCACTAATCAAGGGAAGCATAGGTCATAGGAATGTCCATATCTGTGGACACAGCAATATGTATAGATAGATCAACATTACAGAGCGTGTACACCTGGAACCACAAGATCACCATCATCGATGGTAGCCACCGTCTAGGCTGATACTAGGCTACCTCCCAACCTACTTGTGACTGTGGTGCTGAGGTGTACGACTAAATACTTGTGACTGTGGCTAAAGAGAATAAGCTTTTCGGTACGACCGAACACCACACGAATAGAGTTGTACTCACTGAACACCACTTGTAAAGCAAGCAAGGCACATCTAAGCATGGATATAGAATTAGAAACTTGTGCCATGCAAGCAAACATATGTAATGCACATTCAAATGCATCAAACAAGTTTATGAGCTTGCTCCCCTACTTGTGTGCTTCAAATTTTATTTAATCCCCTTAGATTGTCAATCCTATCTTATCTTTGTATTTCTCCCCTTATCTTTGTGAATTACTTCTCCCCCTTTGTCATCAAAGACCAAAAAAGGTGAGCTCAAATTTTAGATAGGTTGGGGTGAAACCATGTTAAGTGATGATCATTTTCCCAAATTTGGTTCAACTAGATCACTTGCAAAAGATATTTAACTTAGTTTGATCCAATGGCAAGCTTCTTCACACCTCATTTCAAGGGTTATCTTGACAATATTGAGTTAAACACTTATAGCTCATTTTCTAGATTAAACAATAGGTTCACAAGCCCACAACACATGTCATATGCTACCACTAGATCATTTCAAACATAGAAGCAATAGTGTGTCGCACCTGGTTTTAAGGACAAAACCAGATACACAACATATGTGTGCCCAGGAATTCAATTCACACATAAAGTTACAAATAAAAGGGTAATATCAAAGACAATGCCTTTATTACATAGCGCATAAGTAGTTGTTACAAAAGACATAGTCTTACTTTACAGTATATACTATAACTCTATTCTTCTGGCGAAGCCTCCAACACCACAGGAATCATCAACTGGTTGATCACAAGCCTAACACCACTTGGAAAACTCCACTGAAGAACCTCCATCTGGTACCCATCCGGGATTTTGCCAAAGTTTTGAAATAAAACAAGCGTAAGCTACTACCGCTTAGCAAGCATAACATGAGGGGATGCAGGCTCAAAAGGCTTGACACGGCTGAACTGCGGTAAGCACTTTTAGTTGGTCATATTTTATTATTTAATCATAAGTTACTAAGTTATGCTTAGGCTCCCGAATATGAATAATTAGAGATATCAACAATTTTAATCTTAACCCAAACCATCCGAGTAACCAACTATTCAGTAAGGGTCCAGGCCGCTCGTGACCGTGAGCACGGCTGATATATCAGTTTTACACTCTGCAGAGGTTGTACACTTTCACCACGAGTCGTGTTGCCCATATGCCCGGGTTTGCAACTCCCAAAACACCTCCAAGGTGAGCAGGCAGGGTACACTACGAAGCTTTTCTCCAGTCGTTCTAATAAGGAGCAGTCACTAAGGATTCCATCTCCCAAGTGTTATGGAGTCATCTCCAAAAGTGGCACTGATACCCATAGCATAGTACACACACTCGGGATGAGGCCCATACCCAGCCCGGTATGCCCCTCTTGCCCTTTCAGTAAACTGCTACAAACTAGAAAGAGCAAGGTACTAGACTAAGACCAGAGCCATGTAGTCCTCATGGTTGTACTATAAGTCCTGGGTTGCCACTTAAAGACAAGTCCTTATGGAGAGAAACTAGAGCACCCTAAGGAAAGGCCCAATGCTCTAGCCCCCTTGATTCCATGTTGCTAAAAAGCATCTTTTAATACCATGTTGCATATATCTTTAAGTGTATTCTTTAATCACTATTAGTTGGAGCAAACTAAGCATACTGCCCACATGCAAAACCATAGGTATATCAAGGACTGGATAATCAAAATCAAGGTAGGTAGACTCCAAGCAGTTCCTTAACATATGCACATGAATTGAGATTGCATTAAAGTGAATAGGTAACAAGGAGCCTCATATTATACTTGCCTTAATTCAAAGTATCGCTGCTGGTCTTGATCTTCAAAGCGTTGCTCCAGATCACCAACTCAAAACTCACTGTCTACTCGAGATCAAACATCACCACCCAAGCATCCATACAATCATGCATAGCAAACAAAGCTATAGATTAGAATAGTATATCAATCAACATAAAATCAAGATGAAAAGTTTGTAAAACGAATCTATGTCTCGCTACGATCACACAGACGCGAAGATCACAAAAATCGGAGCTAAAACGAAGAAGTTATGAATTAAACAAGTTTTCCTTTAGTAAAATAATAGATTAAATCTAACCTCGAATTTTAAAAGTTGAAAACATGTTCAACAGTAGTATGATCATGTAGGTTACTTAATTACGAACCTAACACAATTTGAACGAGTCAAATCAGAGTTAAAACAGAGATTTTACGGCTAAAACAAGATTAGTGGCAAAACTGTAAATAGGTGAAAACGTACTTTTAAGTAACCGAAAAGAATATGCTTTTAAAACAAGAAGGCATAATCTGTGGAATGCGCGAAGGACTGCGGGTTCGATAACAGAAAAGCGCAGGGGTCCTTTTGAAATAAGCCAGGGACTACGGGTTAAGACTGAAATAATTATAATGGCCTTTTTTGTAAAATCACCAGCGAAGAGGTAAGTTCTAATCCTGGACTTTGATTTTAGATTTGGACGGCCGGGGCAGATTGGTAAGTTCAGGCCGGCCAGAACAGAACTCCGGCGTGGTGACTTGCCACTGACGGCGGCGGGACCTCACCGGAATCGGGTTACCGAGCTCCAAACTTGACGGGAAAATACCAGGAGATAGAGCATGGTAAGGTGAGCCACCTAGGGTACTCGCGTCGGTCGGGGAGGTTTCGGTGGTGACATGCAGCTCGATGGGAAGCTCTGCACCTGCGAACAATCGGCGACGGTGAGAGGAACACAGAGACCGGAAGAGAGAGGGAAAACGGATCCTGTGGCTTTGTAACCTCTATGCGAAGAGCAGAAGCAGAGCGTGACGACGGAGAGGCGTCCAGCAGTGGCGGCGGATGCGCTTTTCTCGTCAGCAAGATCTGTCGAGCTCGGGAAGGTGAGGCTAGGGCTCGGACGGCGCTGCACTAGAGTCAAGGGAGGGCGGAGGCACCTGGGATTGCTATTTATGGGGCGGCGCTGGCTTGGAGCGCACGCAAGACGGAGGGGAAACGGGGCGGCAGCGGACTCAACCGGAGCACAGTCCAGCGCGGCCACGTTACAAGGTAGGGGAAAGCTCTGATGCGTGGCCCCGAGGTGGTAGCGACCGAGGGCGTGGGGCGGGCTGTCCAAGCCGAGATGGGCCGGCTACTGGCTGCGGGGGAAGGCTGAGTGGGCCAACGCAGTGAAGCAGAATGGGCCGCGGCCGTGGAGGAAAAGCAGGCCAGGCCGAGCGGAACAGCTGGGCCAGCGCGGTGAGGAAACAGGCCTGCGGCCAGGAACCAGAGAAAAGAAGATGGCCTTCGGGCCAAAAGCCAAGGGAGGGAGAGAATTTCATTTTCTATTTCTGAACCAATTTCCAAACAATTTTTAAATACAAATTCGAATCAATTTGAAATTCGATTTCAAACCACACAATACAAAAATGATATGCAGCAGCATGAATACTCAACCATGTTGCTAAACTTATGTTGACTTTTAATTTCAATAAAGATTATTATTTTCCCTAGGTTTAAATGTACGCAAAAATTTATAATTAAATGAATTTAATTCTATTTAAAGAAAAGCAAATTTTAGGGTGTTACATAGTGGTACCATACAAGCATCAAATCCATTTGATTTTCATGATTGAACCTAAGACATGATAGGAATGACTAGATGCACTAAACAAGTCCTTAGCAAAGGATGAATGACATGTCAATCAATTTTACCTTGCTTTGCTTGAAGGAGAGGCATGTCATACAATGGGGATGCATCAACACATATTTGAGAAGTCAAGTATGTTCAATTCATTCCTTAGCTTGCAAAGCCTCTTCTCATCAAGTGGCTTGGTGAGTTGATCATCAGTCTTATTCAGACAAAGGTACAAACTAAAAAAATGCCAATCCCTAAGTTATAGGTGTTCTAATGTTGAGCTAGGCATAATTATTAAGATCCTATGTTAAGGCTATATAGGGCTTGTTTGGTTGGGTGGCTAACTCCGAATCAGACTTCAGGAAGTCACCTTCTAGATGTTTGGTTGCCTGTAAACAGGCCGAAGCCAGGCCCCGCTAAGCCACTCTGAGCCACTAGCTTGGCTCTAGGAGAACGCAGCGGGGATAGTTTTTTGCTGGCGAAGCTTAGCTTAGCACCAGGTCATTTTCTGCTCACCGCCTCCCTCGTGGTCACGGTGCTCCTTCTCGCAACGGTTCTCCCTCTCTCCACCGGCGAGCCCCCACTCCCCTTCTTCTCCACTGGCTCACCCTCGCACTCCCGACGGTGCACCACGAGGCATTGACCGACGGTGCAGCGGTTCCAAGCAAACCACAAGCTACTGGGGTGGCTTCTTCTCGGGCACCGGCGACGCCACCGGCACTGACGGCTGCTAGGGCACTGGCACCACGGTAGGGGCGACCAAATCTAGGGCAGGGGAGCTCATCCCTGTTCTCTCCCTATGCGAGTGGTTTCGGACCAATTCCCCATCCGTTTGCTCCCTGCTCCAAGGCGCCAACATGGCTGAAGTGGCTGAACTTGGACAACCTCGCCGCCTTAAACAAGGAGCGTGCATCACAGTCACACACCCCAGCACATGCCTCGCTCATGCTCCGTCTGCTCTCCTCTGCTCCCTTTGCTCACCTCGCGCTGGCCAATCCTTGCTCTCCTCCGATTCGCGCATGCCCCGCTGCCCGAAATCGGTCGCGCGCAGCCATCTCCCCTACTCGGATTCCAAGAGAAGTGGCACTCACCACATGTCGATGAATTGCCTCAAAGGTAGTGAAGTTACGTGCACAAAGAAGCGGTGACTCTATCCAAGCCAAACAAGCCAACCAAACAAACTAGATGCTAGCTAGGCATAGATACACTACAACAGAAAAGATTTTGTGAGGCAGTGCCATTTTATTATTCAAGACAGGAGGGCTAGGCGGCTTCCTCCGTTAATCGGTGGCAGGGCCGCCGGCTGAGCGCCCACCTTGGTTAATGCTTAATGGAGGCGGGCAGCATTAGGTGTCCGGTTCCGTTAATGCTAGATTATCGGAAGGGGTCGTCATAAGGCAACTGCCTACGTTAATCCATTAAACGAGACGGGCAACTGAAGACATCCACTTTGTTAATCGATTATTTTTGGAAGCGGATGTTCTAAGTGTCCACCTTCGTAAATCGATTTACGGAGACGGACGTCTTAGAATGTCCATCTCGGTTAATGAATGCAACAAAAACTAATTCATAACTTTTTCATATGAACTTAGATGAAGACAAACTTTATATCGCAATTGTAGCTATCGACGAGATCTACAACTTTATAGTTGAAAAGTTTTTGAATTGAAACTGTTTAGGGTCCCAAAATATTGTTGTAAGTTCATAGATTTTGAAATTTAAAATTTAAAATTATCAAACGATCTTGGATATTGGCATGGTGTATACAAAAGTTATAGTTCTCAATAGAATCTACAACTTTGAAGTTTGAATTTTTTAAATTTGATGATGTATAGAGTCCTAAATATGTGTTCTAAGGTTATAGATTTTGAAATTTAAAATTTAAAATTCTTAAACGATTTCAAATGTTCACATAGTTAATACTAAAGTTCTATTGGCCGACCTGATCTACATGTTTGATATTGACAAGTTTCTGATTTAAAGTCATCTAGAATCTCAAATATATGTTTGAAATTCAAATGTTTTGAGACTCAATTTTTTAAAATTTTCAAACTCTCTAATGGAGATACATCCTACATCAAAGTTGTAGTACTTGACAAGATTTAAAACTTTGTAGTTCAAATTTTTTTTCATTTGAGTTCATTTAGTAGCCAAAATATTCAATATAAGATTATGAAATATTAATATAAAATAATAACATATTATATATAGACATGAATGAGTGTGCGATTAAGTGGTACAGACGCGACAGTGTTGAGTGTCTGGTCATGGGTTCGACCTTATAATAGATTAACCGAGGCTCCATTAATCCGTATCAATGGAGGCCTTTGATTTTAGGCGGTTGCAATGCCCGCCTCCGTTAATCGATTCCGCCCGCCTCAATAAGTCTTTTGTAGTAGCGATAGTGTACTCAACCAAACTAATCTATCTTGGCTTGCTGGAGACAGTCTGGCTTATTTCTTAGTCATACTAGAAGAAAGCCATGTAACTGAACAGACCCATAAATTATAGCAATTGAGTGGCTGGACTTGCTAGTGGCCAGCCAGTCATCCACTGTTCAGCTAGTGGTGGTTTGGAATGGGGAGTGGCTGAGGGGGTGTTCGGATCCGGAGGCTAAATTTAGTCCGTATCATATCGGATATTCGGATGCTAACTAGGAGGACTCAATAAGAGTTAATTATAAATCTAATAGCACAGGAGTAGACTAATTAGTGATACGAATCTATTAATTAAGTCTAATTAATCCATCATTAACAAATATTTACTATAGCACATCATTATCAAATCATATACTAATTAGGTTTAATATATTCGTCTCCTAAATTAACCTATAATTAGTTTTCTAATTAGTCTATGTTTAATATTTTTAATTGCCATGAAAGATTTGACGTGACAGGACTAAGGTGCGGTCCGCGCTTTCATTGTTCAGCTCAGGCCGGTGCGCCGCTGTCATCAGTCCTCGTTGCTGTATGCGACTGTGCGCAAGGGCTAGCAGTTCATGTGAGGGGTGGGCCCTTTTGTTCTTATGTGCTGCTGGCTCAAGCACAACGACGCCCGGCACATTTGCTTTATCGTTGAGTTGGGCTTGGCCTTCCACGGATGGGCCTGGGCTTGCTTATCCCTTTTATCTATATAATTAGTTTTATAATTAGCTCATATTTAGTCCTTTTAGTTAGCATCAGAAGATGCAATGTAACACGGAATAAACTTTAGTCGCTGAATAACGACTAGTGAAATATGGTAATAATAAAAATAAAAATGCCAGCTTGCAAAGGCAAGCGTAGTGTCAGCTACTTTGGTTGCTTGAACACGTGAAAAGGCGGCAAGCTACAATCGCCGCTTCCAACCTCTACCCCGTACCATGTTTCTTTTGTCCCCTGGTAGCTATGCTGCTATGGCCAAGGATCATATGGTAATTTCTCTGTTTAAGGGCACAGAAAGGAGGATGCATGCAAATGACACACAATTGGCATCGTCCACACACACACGTATTGGCCGGGCAGAGATTATTGGAGAGCTCTAGACACACAATCTTGAAGGCACACTCTGCAAGAGGGAATCTGAATCAATTGGTGAGACGGACCATGTCATCTCCATGTCTACGGGCCTCAACGTCCTCCCTGAGCAGGTCCCCATCGATGGTCTCCCATCAATTGGTGAGACGGACCACGTCGTCTCCACGTCCAGAGGCCTCAACGTCCTCCCTGAGCAGGTCTCTATGACGGCGGTACACGCCACCGATGGTGCCCGTAGGGAGGTCTGGGTGGTGTGGTGCAGAGCTCCGTGCTGCGGTTCCATGGCAAGAGCATTCATGCCACGATGCTCGGGGTGCAGGAGCTGCACCTAGCCGGGCATGGGGAGAGGTACATCTCGTCGGCTGCCCCAACCTGATCATCGTCCTGCTGCCCACGCTTGCCGTTCAGCGGGCTATCGACATCAGGGTCATCTACATGGACTCCTTGAGGCATGCTCGTCTATATGATACGTACATCCCTAGCCTAGCCTTGAGCACTGGTTAGTGTAGTTTTGTTTGTTGCCTACCAAGCAGTGTAACGGAAATGAAAAGCACCCCTAAAGGGAACCAAACAAATGACGTTTTTAGTTCCCTAGAACAGGTAACGCCGGCCGGTAGCTGATTCGTTCCCTTACCTGGACTAGAATCAAACAACACGTACCTTACGTTTCAGCAGGTTCAGAAAATCTCATAAAAAACACCCAGAAGCCAGAATCTAATCTAGATATGTAGGTTAGGCTCCGCAGCATTCCAACACACAGATTTTCAGTATCACTGAATATGAATCTACATAATCACATAATCATCCAAATAATCGTTCAAAGCAGGGGTGGCTTGCCATGGGACGACGACGTAGGAGGGCGGGGCGGGGGGCGTTTAGGTGGCTGTGGCGTGGTGTTTAGGTGGTGATGATATTGGCATCAGCAAGAATGGACAAGGAACATCAGCAAGAATGGGCGAGAGAGAGAACGGCACAAGTGGCTAAGATGAGGAGGAGCAAAGAGAAAAGGAGAGGAAAGACACAAGTGGAAGAATTTTAAAAAAAATACCAATGCTAGCATGCCACCTCAGCAAAAAAAAAAAATTGCTAATGAAATACTATTGATCTACGATGCAGCAATTAACAAGTTAAGCGGCCTAGAATTGCATTTTTTAAGTTTATGAACAGGACATGGACATAAATGATACACCTTAATATAGTTATCAATAAATATTTAATAATTAAATATATCAATTAATCAATCATTATTTATATAATATTTATCATAAAATTATTAATTATATAAAATAATTTACATCAGCAAAACATAAATTAAAGTATTAAAATAATTTGCAACAAAAAATACATTAGGTTGAAACTAAATTAGAAAAATACTAAAATTAATTTAATATTTGCTTATCATTAATAGTATTAAATTAATATTAAATATTACTTATAGATATAATAATAAATAGTTTCAATGCATCATTAGTAATATTAAAATTAAATAATTAGTCAAGCCATGGAGAGAGATCGAAAAATACTGAAAAACGAATTCGAATATATCCATTTTGTATCCACGTTACAAATAGATACGAATACAGATATCCATGTTACAAGAATAATTCGGATTTCCGTGACATCCGTTTCCAACCTGCACCTATGGATGGTTCGCTGTAGAATTGGTCACTGTGCTGTTGCCGACCACGTGCGCCTTTAATTTGAGCCCTGCTCCTCTTGTCGCCAGACGCTGGCCATAGCTAGTTTTTCTATGGCTTGCATCGAGGCCCCGTACGAAGTGCTGTCTATTTCACTGTGGGACACAGACGGATGCAATATTGCGATCAACAATTTGAAGCATGAATACCACCAGCCTCACCTTTCCTGATTTTTTTTTTAATTTAATCATTTTTTTTTAAAAAAACTTTTTTTGAAAAAATAGCAGGAGCGCTGCTATATCATATAAGAAAGCAATTCGATGTTTTACAAATCAAATCTACATATAAGAAGATACACACAGACAGAGGCACATAAAACAAAGTAAAACTATTGGGGTAGAATAGGACACCCAGTAGATCTTGTGACGAGTCCAATTTCTTCTTTGATTAGGCTCAGCACCTGTAGTGGCGATCGCGTTGATCCTTCAAAGGTTTGAAAAAACTACTCACATTTATACAACTAAGCCTCCTAAACTCGCTTTTAGACCCTGGGCTTGGCACCATGACCCATGGCGCTAAGGTAACATGCCTCGATGCCATGGGCCTTGACGTCGAGATCAGAGGCAAGGGTTGGCGTGGATGCCTTTGTGATGGTGACATTCTGATGCTTAGCACCTTGGTCCATGGCACCGAGCTCGGCACCAGAGATCTTGGCGCTTAGCTCGGCGCCATGTCCCATGACGTCGAGCTATGAACCATAAGCCCGTGGTAGCTAGTTTCATGACCGATTCACACTTCTTTGTTGCATCCCCTCTGCCCCCTCTCTCTCCCCAATCCGTCCTACCTTCTCTACTCTCTTGATTGGACCTTTAAACCATGGATTTAATTCGTAGATCTTCGAGAGCAAGGTATCCACCCTCTCCTCCTCAATTTACACGCATCGATTTGATCTAGTTTGGTGTATTTTGCAAATCCTAGTTAGCTAGGTAGCTAGGGTTTGAAGCAAAGTTGATTTTGGTGGATATGCAAAGTTGTTTAGGTAGATCAGTTAAGTTTACAAACCCGTGTTTAGGTTCTTCCCTCGATTTGTACGTGTACATGTAGGTGCATGTGTTTTATGACTAGTTTAGAATGTTAGTTATTATGTTTAGGTTTATTTTAAGTTTAGTTAGTTAGTTAGTTTAGGTTATATGTCTATATTAAATATTTGACTTAGTGTTGGAAGACAACTTTTAGTGGATTTGTTTTCTTAGTACCCACTATTTTGATAGATAAACGGCATGTGGCATATATAGAAAAGTAGCAAAAACCAGGTTCCATTTTTTATAGTGCCTGGTTCGTGTGAGATGTGGTTGATTTTTTTCTTTTTACTCGTGACACATGATCACAAGTGAGAAAAGAAATCCAAGTGGCCCAACATAAGCTATTGTAATGAATTATTGTATATGTTGTGTGTACATATACTAATATACGTCACACATCGATCTTGGATGAATATGGAACGTCAATCCACAGTTTATTCCTGAATAATTGAGGAAACACAGCTCGTGCGCGAATGTACGGCCACTTGCTTGGTTCCCTGATGCGTATCACTAATCACTACCGGTCAAGTGTCACCAATTATCGGCACGTACGGATGCACGTGTCGCAGCGCCATTTGATCGAGCAACACATTAGCTAGCTAGCTGACCCGCTCTGGATGGTGAGAATCTTAGTAACCAAGAATCGGCCAGTAGGAAAGCCTCGCTACTAGAGAACAGACTTTAGAACGATGTCCCAATTTAGCATTAGCCTTGGCATTTTTTTTTGTCCTCGGGACTAAAGGACCCTTTAGTCCCGGTTAACAACCGGGACTAAAGGTCCCTGCCAAACGGTCGTCCACGGGGCAGGGATCTTTAGTCCCGGCTGGTATTACCAACCGGGACTCAAGGTTTACCTTTAGTCCCGGTTGGTAATATCAACCGGGACTAAAGCTTTTAGTCCCGGTTTAGGTGATGCCCCGGGAATAAAGATTAATCTTTAGTCCCGGTTTGGACCCTAACCGGGACTAATTATCCCGGTCTATAATTCAGCTCATTTCTTCCTCTCCGAGCCTGAGCCATTCCATTCAAACTCACTGCCTCTGTTCTTCAGCTTGCTGTTATTCTTGCTCTCTCCCCCTCCATTGGTGTTGCTCTTCGATTTTGGAGGTAACAAACTTAATCCTCTTATATTTTATCAGTAGCTTATCTCATTTTGTGATGTAGATGCATGTGTAACTTTATATGTTGGACTTTATTATGATTTTATATGTCATTTTTAGCTCAAAATGATATGATGATTTGTATATATGTTTGGATAAACAAAAGTTAAATTAGTTCATCAAAATCACGCCTCGCTCGTCCTCGCTGGAGCACGCGCCATCCTCGTCCCCGGTGGCTTACGTGATCTTAGAATTAATTTTTCCATGAAATAAAAAACTTAGAAAATTGTAGAAAATCCGTACTTGTTGAACTTGTGGACCGTGTTCAGCTCGGCAAGCATGTTCTCTGTCGAGCGGTAACGGACGTCAAGGAGGAGCTTTGATTCTACGAGGGAGAGCGGCAACGGTCGTGGAAGACCGTGTTCCCTTTCTCATAGAATCGGAGCTCTTCCTTGGCCAAGTATGGTGCCGTCCGGTGGAGAAATGCTCGCCGAGATGATCACGTAAGCAAGGTCAACTAGTATGGATGGTTATTTATTGAAACATGTTTTTGAGCTATAATTTGATGGATATTTGATAACTTCAGACCTACAAATGTCATCTGCAAATGTTACTATCCTCGGCAACCTAAACGCCCACGAGCTCGCTGATATCGAGCAGGTCACTTAGAATTATTTTTTCCATGAAATGAAATACTTAGAAATCATGTCTTTTATTTTTTAGAATTAAATTTTCCATGAAATGAAAAACTTAGAAAATAGTTAGAAACTTGTGTGGATACTACGTTTGTGAATTTATCACTGCGCACATAAGAAGAACTCCTAAAGATGTCCTCAGAGTACGTATATATCAATTTTTTATTTATTTTTAAATGAATATATATATATATATATATATTAATACTTTTTCTTTTATTTCAAATGCAAGACCGAATGGTTGAAACGAAGGGTCATGCAAAAAGACCATCTGAAAGCAGTTCAAGAGTCAATAGCAGGATATCTTCTAGAAAAAGTGCTAAATCCCAACGGCGAGTTATACTTTGATCCTAAGGAATAAATGATGTAAATTAAATGTTTATTGATAGCGTTATTTTCGAGAACAAGATTATGAAAGTATTGTATATATACATATATATATCTATAATATATATAGGTTCATACTTTATTCGAATATAATAATGCTCGAGATGAGAATTAGATGTAATTATATGTGTGCGTGTATTTATATTAGCAGCGTAGAATACGTACATAAAAACATATTATATATTAAACAAATACGTGTAACTGAACTGAAAACAAATTAAACAAAAAAAAGAAAAAAAAAGGAACCTTTAGCCCGGTTGGGGTTACCAACCGGGACTAAAGGGTGCGGCCACGTTTGCTTGGCTGGAGGGCCTTTAGTCCCGGTTGGTAACATCAACTGGGACTAAAGGTCCCTCTTTAGTCTCGGCTCGATGACCCGGGACTAAAGGTGGCACCTTTAGTCCCGGGATCGTTGTCCCGGTGCGGTAACCGGGACTAAAGACCGTTACCGCCCGGGACAACAAGTCCATTCTGTAGTACCCCTCGACGGTTTGATTTGGCCCGCCTGCGTCATTGGTTACTGTGTGGCCAGGCTCTAGCCTCTAGCTGGTTAATTCGGTACGCGAGGTTGTCGTTTTGCTTATTTGGGATCGATTTTGTTCTCGTTATTAGAACAGTAGGGTCGATTTGGTTTGTTTTGCAATAGGGTGTTTGTTTTAGAAATTATAGGATGGTCGATCGTTCTCTTGCACTTCATTTTTTGTTTGCTTTATCTATATCTATCTATATCTCTTAATCCTAAACTCCACTGGCTATCTCAACATACAAGTCATCCAAATCGGCAACCCACTAACATATGCGATTATAACACATATCTATTTATGCAAATTATCCGCGTCACCAAACTACATATCTAATAACATGCATTTATTTGTCCACGTCAGCATACCACACAATCCACTAAAATTTATTTGCAATTCCCGTAACAACACGCGAGGTATGCTTCTAATCAAATGGATGAGTTAACCCCATTACCATCTCAATCCTGGTAAGCTAATAATTACACAATGAATATAGTTACTCCTTTACAAAAGAAACATGGATTTAACTCATGGTCAATTTTACAAAAATGATTTTAGAAAAAAATTTAATAAAAATGTAGATGTCCCCTGAGATTGAAAACTCTATAACAGAAAACTTCTTTTTGACTTGGGATATGATTGTTACACTATATAATACCAAAGTGTCAAGAGGCGATCAAGGTTCAACAATATAGATCAATTCGCCTTTTAAATGTGAGCTTCAAGATTTTTACCAAGGTCGCAAACTTGCAATAATAAAGTGGCATAGAAGGTGTCACAATCCTTCGTGAATCGATCCATGAACTACATAGAAAGATGCTAAATGGGTCATATTTAAAATATTATGTAAAATATGTGATAGTAACCTTTATTTAAATGTAATAATAAAGTATTTATAAAAATGGAAAAAATGAACGTTGCTATATAGTTGAATCCAGTGAACCATGAGTGAGTATGATACTATCATTTGCCACTTGAATCCACCAAACTGTCTGGGAACCATGCGCCAGCGCAGTGATATGGTCGATAAACCCCATCACTGGTAAATGCCATCTACCAGATCCGTTTCGGCAGTGATATGTTGGGCTTAAACCCGTTATTGATCCATAGATCTGGAGTAGTGAATGGTCAACGCATTGAAGACGTTGTTCTGGAGCATATCACTAGAAGTGCATTCAAATAATGGTTCAAAATGCACCACCAAATGACATATGAAAATGGAAGCCCATCACCATTAGTCCAGTTAAGAGTGATGGGCGAAATTATATCTACTTGATCAGTAATGGATGATGCTGATGTCTGTTACCTTTTACTTGTCATATGGATGGCCTTGGCCCACTGAACTAAAGGGCGGCGTATAGGTTACATGCATTGGTTATGTTATGTATGACCATCAATAAGGAGTAAATAAAAAGTGCTTCTTGACCGGACACCTTTCTCGTTAAACTTTAAACACTTTAGGGAGGGTTCATATTTCTTTGATTTTGAACTTTGATAACAAAAAATGCTGAAGTTTTATGGCAAAAAATGGAGTTCTTCCTCCCTAAAGAGTTTAAACGCCTTACATTTGTGATATTTCTAACAAACAGAGCTGATGGTCCACTGGCGTAGATATACATGGATATCCTTTGGGTGCTTATGATGAAATCGTGATAGATGTCCATCTTCATGCATTTTGTTCATGGTGGAAGTTAGGCAAACTTCTACATTTTTGCCATGTACTAGTCAGAAATGTTTGCTTGTTGGTGCATGCATGTAAGGTATTGAGTAAGAGATGCTTGTGATGATTGGGCATACCTGTTTGGTTCCACTGTTTGACGCTGTGGCTTCCATTTTGTGCTCCTTTTGAGCTCATAAATGGCTTAATTTCCGCATAAATAGAGGATATGTGAGATCAGTTTTGTTTATTCCACCATATTCTGCAGTATATATATGTTTGTACCATGTATATATTCAGAGGTAAAATATGTGTAGATAATAATAGATTAAATTTTTTTGGTTCCGATACATTTAGGAACAACGACGCTCATCGATCACTACTACATGATGGACTTGTTGTCCCGGGCGGTAACGGCCTTTAGTCCCGGTTACCGCGTCGGGACAACAATCCCGGGACTAAAGGTAAAACCTTCAGTCCCGGGTCATCGGGCCGGGACTAAAGAGGGACCTTTAGTCCCGGTTGGTGTTGCCAACCGGGACTAAAGGCCCTCCAGCTGAGCAAACGTGGCCGCACCCTTTAGTCCCGGTTGGTAACCCCAACCGGGACTAAAGGTTCCTTTTCTTTTTCTTTTTTTTGTTTAATTTGTTTTCAGTTCAGTTACACATATTTATTTAATATATAATATGTTTTTATGTACGTATTCTATGCTGCTAATATAAATACACGCACACATATAATTACATCTAATTCTCATCTCGAGCATTATTATATTCGAATAAAGTATGAAACTATATATATTATAGATATATATGTATATATACAACACTTTCATAATCTTGTTCTCGAAACTAACGATATCAATAAACATTTAATTTACATCATTTATTCCTTAGGATCAAAGGAGAACTCGCCATTAGGATTTATCACTTTTTCTAGAAGAAATCCTGCTATTGACTCTTGAACTGCTTTCAGATGTCCTTTTTGCATGACCCTTCGTTTCAACCATTCAGTCTTGCATTTGAAATAAAAGGAAAAGTATTAATACATATATATATATTCATTTAAAAATAAATAAAAAATTGATATATACATACTCTGAGGACATCTTCAGGAGTTCTTCTTATGTGTGCAGTGATAAATTCACAAACGTAGTATCCACACAAGTTATTACCTGGTTGCTGCCGCAAACACCACTGTACGAGAAGAAGATTATTCTCATCATCTCACACGTAAATTGAAGTACGATATAGTAATTAAACACGTGGGGAAGTATATATAGTACAACTTACTGGTATTTCAACTACATTAAGTGGTGCCTTGCAATCCTTGCGGTGTTGCCGAATAAACTCTTTCCAAACCCTATGCGACCAATAATGTACGATCGTTAATAAATTATGGCAAAGTCTATTCAATAATAGTTGTGCGCGAGAGATCAAAATTACCCTTGGATAATGTCTATCATATCTTGGTATAGTGCCTGCTCTTTTCTCAATGAGTCAAAGATTACTAACCGACTTGAGTTTAACTCAATGACAATGAGTATCCAGTGAAACCTGCATTGGTTTATACACACACATACATGCATATAAGTTGTATTGATATTACATAAAATGTGTAGACTACATTATTATTAACACTTATTCAAAGTTGTACGGGAAAAGTATTGTTGTCTTGTCATGCTGCTTCACGAAGAACCTCATGATATTCGTCTGTGCTTCAGATACCCAGTGCTCCTTGACAATAATATCGGTTTTGAATACGATATAAGGATCAATGAAGCCAACACTGGTGTCTTGTATTCTTTGGAGCTCTGACATCTGGAATCTGTATATAAATATAAGTTACATGTGAGGATAATTATATACACGTACGCATGGAAGTAAGTTTATTAAATAAAAGTAAGAATCACTTATAAACAAAAGGAGCTAATGATTGATTTGTCCAGAGCGTCCAAGTGGTATAGTTGATGCAATTCTTCGAAACTAATATGTAAGATGTCATCGCCACGGAAGTAATGATGGTCTCTAAATCTAACAAAGATCCATTGCTCACCCCTGCCACACGCCTGCATGTACCACTTGTTGAGCAAGTCATTTGTGTACCCAATTCATTCAGAGCCGCAGGGTTGTACAGACTTTTGCCAAATTTATAAGTCTTCCAGGTATCAACTTCTATGTTCTGAATTGGAGCTTTGCCCATCAATTGATCTAAGGTTAAACTAGTTTGTTCAAAAAAAGCATTAAGGTCTTGAACCGACACTTCTCCAGAGTTGTCTGGTCGATAGACTTCTATCTTGGAACCATATTCATTAGCAACAACAAGATTTTGCATTAGTTGCTTCTGTTGTCCGAGCTGTGGGACATCCTTCCCAGATGCTCTTTTCCTTTTCTTATGTGCATCATGTGACTTCACGAGGGAGCAGTCATAGTCTGATAGTGGCGGAGGCTTACGAACTTCAAGCATCTTTTTCTTGTGAGCTTGGACCTTCTGCCTCAGCAGATCTCGTGGTATGTAAAAGTACAGCTTCTCCTTAAGCTTCGCTTGTCTCTGCTTTTGGATATCTATAAAAAAATCTTTCACTTTTTTGTCTTCTTCAGCTGCTATTTGCTCATCAGTCTTTTCATGAAGTATTTCTTGAGAAATAACTCTTTTTTTTGGGGTCTTCTTTGCCGCCGGGACCTTAGACGTATTTGTAGTGCATCGTTGTGGAGAGGGTGGGGGCAGTGTTGGAGATCGACGTGGAGGCGATGAGGCCGGTGTTGGAGTCCAGCGTGGAGGCGTTGGAGATCGTTGTGGAGGCGATGGGGCCAGTGTAGGAGTTGGAGATCGTTGTGGAGGCGATGGGGCCAGTGTAGGAGTTGGAGATCGCCGTGGGGATGAAGTCATCTCGCCCCCCACGATGCTGTGATGAGATGGGAATGAATGATTGTGCTAGGCTGGGGGGAGACCCTGCTACAAAAACAAGTTGTGGGTCAATTATTTTTGAAGCCAATATAAAATTAATAAAAAATAATATTTCATTCACTTTCATTCGTACCTAGGGTGAGGTAGGGGAAGCGGTGGCGCCCCAGGAATGATGATGAAGCATTTGCGCCATTGAATAAATGTCTTCTCTGCTTCTCCTAGTGTCTTCTCCCCATCACCGCCTTCAATGTCAAGAAGAACATTGCTGTAACCTTTGAGCACTCTATCGACTGAGACGCTAGCATATCCAGGTTGAATAACTGACCCATGGATTCTTGGTGTCTTCGTTCGGTCTATTGGAGATACAACCCCGATAGCCACCATGATTGATGCATTATTACCATCTGGAATGTGCAGCTCACATGTTGTTAGAGGCTCGGTAATGTCATCAACAGGGAAGCGCAACTTAGCGTCACCTTGAATAACTGGCAGCTCCATGGAAGCACAACTGCTTTTCATCTGACCAACAGGGCTAATGGTGACTCCCGGCGTTGATTACGATTGCATTTGACTCATTGCTAGCTGCACTTGCCTCTTGATCTCCTCCTGCATTCTTGCCTCAAGAGATTTTTCTCATTCACATGATTCAAGCAATGCTTGTCGTGACTCATTAACAAATTGCTCCAATACACGGATTCGGTCTACCTCCTCATCCTTCTTTCTCTGGTGGCTTCTGTAGGTATCCTTGTCTGCTAAGAATGCTTGTTCGACCACCGTGTTCGGGATTCTCTAGGGCATATGTCAATTCATCCTTTTCTCTGTTGGGCTTAAAAACAACACTATCAGCTTCTTCCCTAGCACGAGCTAGTCTCTGTGTTGCTCTCTCAATTTTTTGGCCGAAAATTAGCTTGCCAGTGTCTGGGTCTAGGCTTCCCCCATGAGCGTAGAACCAATTCTTCGCGCGTTGAGGCCAGTTCTTCTCTATTGTTTCAGGTATGATTCCCTTGGCAGTAATCTCTGCTTCTAGGTTCTGCCACTTGGGAATAGCACTCCTATAACCACCTGATCCCATGCGATGATGGTATTGCTTCTGTCGAGCATTCTGCTGATTCCTCATCACACGTTCCTCACTCTCTTGAGATGTCTTGTATTGTACGAAGTCAACTCAATGGGACTCCAACTTGACAAACGCCTTAGCACTGAAATCCGGCGTTTCATTCTTCAAGATAAACTTTTTATACAATGTCTTCTTCCAACTCTGGAACAATGTTGCCATCTTCTTCATTGTCCAATCCCTCACTAGCTCCTTCAAAGCATCATCTGCTTGTAATGTGAAATGCTGAGTGATATCTCTCCAAGCTAGGTTCTTGTCACGATCAAATACAAAACTAACATTAGGAGCGGATATCTTCTGCTTCCATTCACGAGCACTAACTGGGATCCTATCCCTTACAATGAACCCACATTGATTGACATATGTCTGAGCATGTGGTCCCAATGGTTTACCGGTGTCGGTGTCGAATTTTGATATTATGAAACGGCCCTCTAATGGCTTTTTTGGCCCTCGAACTTTCCTACTCTTGTCAGTGGTTGATGTAGATCCAGAGACCGGCTACATGAGTAGAAACACAACGATTAACAACAAATATACGTAGGCATGCATCTATAAGAGATGATAGATAATCGAATATACCTCGCCAGTATTTTCTTGCGCGATAATTTGTTGATCTTCAACCACCGGGATATTCGTGTCATCTATATCCGTATTGGTGCCGGTGTTGATAATATCCACCATTATGTCATCATTCAAGTTATCATCCGGAGTAGCCATTTGTATCTTCAAGACATAGATAGAATTACTATGGCACATAACATAAGTACAAGTGATAACACATATAGAATTACTGAATCCAATTAAATATAATAACACATAATATTTCATAAGGATAAACAATAATAAGGTATAGGCTTTGGAATCGAATCAAAAACACTTTCGATCCAAAAACATGGAAATAAGTACATATATAGATAGAATTACTAAAATAAAATATGCATGTGATATAGAGATAGAATTACTAATAAAATATGCATGTGTCAATTACTAAAACAAAATTAAATCTAACATGTATATAGAGAGATAGAATACAATTACTAAATCTAATTAAATAAAATAACACACATATATCTAGATAGAATTAATTACTAAATCTAATTAAACCTAACATATATACACAAATAGAATTACTAAATCAAAATTAAATCTAACATATATATAGAGAGAGATAGAATAATAATTACTAAATATATCAAAAACTATAATAAAAAACTATCTAAACAAAGTACTAATTAAATTTTAATACATTTAAATCTAATTAACATATATAAAAAACTATCTAAAAAACTAACTAAAAAACTAAGAATAAACTACTAATTAAATTTTAATACATTTTAATCTAACATATATATCAAAAACTATCTAAAAAACTATCTAAAAAACTATCTAAAAAAATATGGCCGAGCTATATCTAGCAGGCTAGGGGCGGATGGCGGGCGTGCTGGCCGGCCACGAGGCTGAGCTGAGCCGCGCGAGGACGACGTACGGTGGAGACGAGCTCAATGGCCGCCGGGCGGGGCTCGACGATGAGGCCGGGTGGGGGGTAGACGACGATGGCGGCGCGGTAGAGCTCGACGCGGCCGGGCGCGGCAGAGACGAGATCGACGTTGTAGATCGAAAAGTAGAAGATGAACAGAGGAACCGTTCGATATATATAGGCCGGGATCCTTTAGTCCCGGCTGGTAACACCAACCGGGACTAAAGATCCTTTAGTTCCGGCTGGTAAGCCGAACCGGGACTAAAGGTTCAACCCTTTAGTCCTGGCTCGGCTTACTAGCCGAGACTAAAGGATCTTTAGTCCTGGTTAGTGTTACCAGCCGGGACTAAAGGTATTTTTGGGCGGGCAATTCTGTCCACCCTTTAGTCCCGGTTCCTGGCCTGGGCCGGGACTGAAGGCCTGAAAATTTTGGCAGCCCGCCAGAGTAACTGGAAAGGCCTGAGATTTTGATTTTGTTCTCCTTTTTTAATACTAATTAATTCTATAGCAACTTCAATACTTTGCAATATTTATTTTAAAAAATACTATTGATTAACTAATTATTTATTGTAAATAGGAAAATTTTGTAACCTAAAGTTTTTAATTTCTTTTATGAATATAGAATATAAATGTTACTAATACTAAGTATTTTGTTAATTCAAAAATATATTTGTAACTTAAAATTAATAAAACTAATATTATTCGATAGGAAATTTATTATCACATTATTGTAACGTCAATGTTTCAATTTTTTCTCGGTTTTTGACCAAAATGATAGGAAATTTTTGTTGAACCTATAAAAATAAAGAAAATATAGTATTTTTGTTCTACAACTTTTTCAAATGAAAAAATGGCCTATATAAGGATTGTAGATCTTGATGAGTTGAACAAACTTAATATTCAAAACTTTTCAATTTGAGACAATCTAGGGTTCCGAAAACTAGTTTGTAGGCGTTGAAATTTAACAATCACAAATGTGAACCATCTAAACTTTCTCAAATGGAAATTTGACAAAAACAATAATTGTATATCTTGATGAGCTGATCAAACTTGGTATTCAAAATTTTTCAATTGAGACAATCTAGGGTTCCGAAAAATAGTTTGTAGGCGTAGAAATTTAAAAATCACAAATTTGAACTGTCCAAACTATCTCAAATGGAAAGTTGACCAAAACAAGAATTGTAGATCTTGATGAGTTTAACAAACTTGGTATTCAAAACTTTTCAATTTGAAGTCATTTATAGTCTATAATACTAGAGTCAAAGTATTATTCTTTTATTTGACCAAATTTGACCTGGTCAAACTTGCTCAAATGAGACACTAAATGACCTCAGATGAACAATCTCTGAATACCAAGTTTGATCATCTTAGCAAGATCTACAATTGTTACATTTCTCATTTTCCCATTTGAGAAAGTTTTATCAAACACTAGTCACAAATTCTTGAATCTCATATAGACTTTCTAAAACTATGTCACACACTTGTGAAATTTGAACTACATTTTGTTCAAACTTTCTCAAATGAAAAAATGTCCTATATAAGGATTGTAGATCTTGATGAGCTGAACAAACTTGGTATTCAAAACTTTTCAATTTGAGACAATCTAGGGTTCCGAAAACTAGTTTGTAGGCATCAAAATTTAAAAATCACAAATTTGAACTATCTAAACTATCTCAAATGGAAAGTTGACCAAAACAACAATTGTAGATCTTGATGATTTTAACAAACTTGGTATTCACAACTTTTCAATTTGAAGTCATTTAGAGTCCATAATACTAGAGTCAAAGTGTTGTTTTTTTATTTGACCAAATTTGACTTGGTCAAACTTGCTCAAATGAGACACTAAATGACCTCAGATGAAAAAACTCTGAATGCTAAGTTTGATCATCTCAGCAAGATCTACAATTGTTAAATATCTCATTTTTCTATTTGAGAAAGTTTTATCAAACACTAGTCATAAATTCTTGAATCTCATATAGATTTTCTAAAACTATGTCACACACTTGTGAAATTTGAACTACGTTTTGTTCAAACTTTCTCAAATGAAAAAATGGCCTATATAATGATTGTATATCTTGATGAGGTGAACAAACTTGGTATTCAAAACTTTTCAATTTGAGACAATCTAGGGTTCCGAAAACTAGTTTGTAGGCGTCAAAATTTAAAAATCACAAATTTGAACCGTCCAACCTATCTCCAATGAAAAGTGGACCAAAAAACAATTGTAGATCTTGATGATTTTAACAAACTTGGTATTCAAAACTTTTCAATTTGAAGTCATTTAGAGTTCATAATACTAGAGTCAAAGTGTTGTTTTTTCATTTGACCAAATTTGACTTGGTCAAACTTGCTCAAATGAGACACTAAATGACCTCAGATGAAAAAACTCTGAATACCAAGTTTGATCATCTCAGCAAGATCTACAATTGTTACATAGCTCATTTTCCCATTTGAGAAAGTTTTATCAAACACTAGTCATAAGTTCTTGAATCTCATATAGACTTTCTAAAACTATGTCACAACAGTGCATCGTTGTATCATGCAGGCACAACAGTGAATTTCTTCTTGACATATGGCCCTTGGTTATGATCTTGTCGTAACCATAGTGTGTCTTCATCATTTAATATGATGCTTGGATCTTTCTTCACTATGAAGGGTGGAATTCAGATATTTCTTTCATAATCTTCTGACATGTCTGACTTGTCTTCAATTCCCACTATATTTATTTTTCCAGAAAGAACTATGTGGCGCTTTGGCTTATTGATCATTGAGTTGATGTCTTCATTTTTTCCTCTCTTTGATTTTGTATACATGTCTTTCACATAGAACATCTGACTCACATCGGCAGCAAGGACGAATGGTTCATCTTTGTACCCAATATTGTTGAGGTCCACTGTTGTCATTCCATACTCTTTGTCGATTGTTACCCCTCCTCCGGTTAGCTTCACCCATTGGCACTGGAACAAAGGGACTTTAAAATTAAGTGCGTAGTCTAGTTCCCATATATCTTCTATGCGGCCATAATATGTTTGTATATTCCCATTTGGATCTATGCCATCTATGCGAACACCACTATTTTAATTGGTGCTCCTTTTATCTTGGGCAACTGGGTAAAATGTATTCCCATTTATCTCATACCCTTGGTATGTGAGGATATGCCCATGATGGTTGCCTAGCCAACAAATATAGTTGCTCATCAATATTATCATCACCTTGACATTCTTTTCCACAACCAACCACTAAAACTTTCCATGTGCAGACGCCTAATCCAAGCTTTAGTCTTCCCTGGAAACTTGGATCGTAAGAACTCCTTATGTATCTCGATGTACGGATGCACTAATGACGAGTTCTGAAGAACTGTGTAGTGTGCTTTATTGAAATAATCATCTTCCATGCCAATATATGTTTTCTTAGCTAAAGTTCCTTTACCACTGAGTCTCCCCTTGTGTCGCGATTTGGGAATGCCAATCGGGGCAAGGTTAGGAATAAGTCAACACAAAACTCAATGACCTCCTCTGTTCCATAGCCCTGGGCGATGCTTCCTTCAGGCTTAGAACGGACTTTCCACATATTTCTTCAAGACTCCCATAAACCTCTCGAAGGGGAACATGTTATGTAAGAACACAGGTCCAAGAATACTAATCTCCTTCACCAAATGAACTAGGAGGTGTGTCATGATATTAAAGAAGGATGGAGGGAACACCAACTCAAAGCTGACAAGACATTGAACCATATCATTCTATAGAGTAGCTAGTTCCACTGGATTGATTGCCTCTGAGAAATTGCATTGAGGAATGCACATAGCTTCACGGTGGCTAGACGTACATGTGGAGGTAGAATTCCTCTTAAAGCAACTAGAAGCAATTGCGTCATAAGCACGTGGCAGTCGTGGGAGTTTAAGTTTAGGAATTTCTTCTCTGGCACATTTATTATACCCTTTATATTGGAGGAGAATGCCGATGGGACCTTGATGCT